>NW_024110901.1:0-12140 GCF_003073215.2 Triticum urartu
GTCAAACTTGAAGCGCTCTGTGAAGCCATCCTCTTCAAGTTCAGCTTCAGTACATATCATTGAGAGCCCTTTCCAGGTGCGACGACAGGTTTCATGAGTGACGAAAGCATTCTTGGTGGCAAGATTTCGAAGACGATTAACATCCACCAAGAGGCTTTTCATCTGACGCTTTAGCCAGTCGTGATGCCTATCTTGTTTTTGATGAAGGGCCACAAGAAGCTCTCGGTCAGTGAGAACATGAGTGCGCTTCTTGGGTCTTGAAGCAGGTGCACTATCAGTGGCTTCGGTTGAAGCAGGGTGTGGCGCACGTGTAGTGCCAGCCAAAGGATACACCCGGGAGATGGCTTCAACACCTTCATCGTTCTGAGTGAAGCTCTAGTGTTCTGCATTCTGAAGACTCAACGGTTGCTTGGCAGGCTCTGGATATATAGCTTTAGAAGAGGTATCCACATCTGGCAAGAAGATCCGATGGTTTCGAGCTGAGGGCTGATACGAGATCACAGAGTGCAGTTTGATCAGCCTCATCACCCAAGGAGCATAGAACTTCAAACCAAATAAATCTGAGCCTGACGCTGCAAGTTGGCGTATGAAGAAATCCTGTGCGTTGAACCATTTGCCATGAAGGATACAGAATATCATAGTCTTCATTGCACCTTCGACCTTGGCATTTGGAGAGTGCCCTTTAATAGGCCAGAGAGTCCGCCGGATGATGTGATATATGGTCCTGGGCAGGAACTCAAAGTCTTCAACGAAGAACTCTGTTGGATAAGGAGCATCGTGGGGCAATGGCTTCATCATTGAGAGCATCTGACTCATATTTGGTTCAGGCCTCTGGAATATGCTCTCAATAGCTTCAGCATGTAGTTGACAACCTTCCTCGTAGAATTCGCCAGGAGTGGGCAGGCCGGTGAGCTCAATGATATCAAATGCATTGGCTTCATGATGGACATTTCCGGTCATCCACTCCAGTACCCAAGTCTTCGGATCTCTATTGTATCCTTTTATATGGAGGGTGGCATAGAACTGAAGCAAAAGCTCTTCATTCCAGTGCTCTTCATCAATGACAAACGGCAGCAGACCCACTTGCTTGAAGCAATCCAAGGCTTCCTCAATACATGGTAGACCTTGGCTGTATAGGATGCTTGAGTAGTAGATGCGCTGAGGATAGCTCCAGAACCTATCTGAGACAATCCTTTCCCTTGAATAGGGGTTCTTGGAGCTGTTGAAAAATGTATTGTCGGCCTTGAAGCTATTAATATCAAAGGAGCCAGGTGCTGATGCAGGACCTGGGAACCTTGGCAGCCTTGGGACTGGCTTCTGAACATGAGGCCTGTGCTCAACATGGTAATCAAATTGAGGACCTACAGCAGACTCAGGAACAGAAGTGTCTGGCTCAGTAGCTTCGCTGTCTGCTGAAGCATTTGGTGGGGCGGGCTCCACATTGGCTTCAGTGTTTGTGGTGGCAGCCTCAACATTTTCTTCCTCCTCTTGTGTAGTTGGAGGGACAACCTCAGGCACGTTCTCCTGGAGAACTGCATCTTGATGTAGCGGGGGAGTGGGTTTTGGTGGTGCTTCTTCATTGTCTTCGGCCGATGCAGCCGGAATTTCTTCAGTATGGACTTGAGGCCTTGGACCTTTGCGAAGCCTACGGAACACAGACGACGCATGTGGGGTTGGAGTGGGCTGGGCCTCAAAGTCTTCTTCCTCCTGAGGGCGATCCGCCCATGACTCATCTTGTGCCATTGGCGTCAGAGGACGACCAATGCTGATGAGTTCGCTTGTTTCAAGCTGAGGAAGGGCTGCACCATCTTGTACATTGTCCTGGTGACCAATGTCTTCAGCAGCGATGGGGTCGGCTGTTGGAATGTCTTCAGCTTCAGGAGCCTCTGTGGGAGCAGGCTCATGAACTGTCAGCTGACGTTCTGCATTGGGGTGAATGACAGAGAGGGGTTCAACCATCAAGGGCTCTGTGGGAGCAGCCCGAGCTTTCTTGATCTTGCGCTTCTTCTTGGTGGGGTCAGAAGGAGAGGCTTCAGAGTGTTTCCTCTTCCTAGCTTCAGCCTCTGCATTCCGTGTCTTCTTAAGCTCTGAAGCGGTTGACCGGCTCTTTGGCTTCGAGCCAGTCGTGGCGGTTGGGAAGACAATCGGAATAGCTTCTTGTCTTGGTGCCTCTGGTTCATTCACAGCAGGCTATTTCTGTTGGGGAACGTTGCAAAAAACAAAAGTTTTCCTACGGTTTCACCAAGATCTATCTATGAGTTCATCTAGCAACGAGTGATTAGATGCATCTACGTACCTTGTAGATCGCGAGCGGAAGCGTTCGAAGAACGCGGATGAGGTAGTCGAACACGACGTGATCCAAATCACCGAAGATCTTAGCACCGAACGAACGATGCCTCCGCGCTCAACACACGTACGGAACAGCCACGTCTCCTCCTTCTTGATCCAGCAAGGGGAGAGGAGAGGTTGAGGGAGATGGCACCAGCAGCAGCACGACGGCGTGGTGATGATGGAGCTGCAGTACTCCGTCAGGGCTTCGCCAAGCGCTATGGGGGAGGAGGAGGTGTTGGAGAGGGAGAAGGAGGCAACCAAAAGCGTGGGAGAAAAGCCCTCCTTCCCTCACTATATATAGGAGGGCCAGGGGGGCGCCGGCCCTAGGAGATCCCATCTCCTAGGGTGGGGCGGCGGCCAAGGGGGGTTTCCCTCCCCCCCAAGGCACCTAGGAGGTGCCTTCCCCTCCTAAGACTCTTTCCCCTTGTAACCCTAGGCGCATGGGCCTCTTTGGGGCTGGTTCCCTTGGCCCATGTAGGCCAAGGCACACCCCCTACAGCCCATGTGGCCCCCCGGGACAGGTGGCCCCACCCGGTGGACCCCCGGGACCCTTCCGGTGGTCCCGGTACAATACCGATAACCCCGAAACTTGTCCCGATGCCCGAAACAGGACTTCCCATATATAAATCTTTACCTCCGGACCATTCCGGAACTCCTCGTGACGTCTGGGATCTCATCCGGGACTCCGAACAACATTCGGGTTACTGCATATACATATCCCTACAACCCTAGCGTCACCGAACCTTAAGTGTGTAGACCCTACGGGTTCGGGAGATATGTAGACATGACTGAGACGACTCTCCGGTCAATAGCCAACAGCGGGATCTGGATACCCATGTTGGCTCCCACATACTCCACGATGATCAACCCCGTATGCAGTTATTGCACGATTCGGCTTACTAGGGACATATTATGGTCTATGTATTCACACGTGTATTACGATTTCCGGATAATACAGTTATAGCATGAATAAAGACAATTATCATGAACAAAGAAATATAATAATAATGCTTTTATTATTGCCTCTACGGCATATTTCCAACAGTTTCCCACTTGCACTAGAGTCAATAATCTAGTTACATTGTGATGAATCGAACACCCATGGAATTCTGGTGTTGATCATGTTTTGCCCTAGGGAGAGGTTTAGTCAACGGATCTGCTACATTCAGGTCCGTATGTACTTTACAAATCTCTATGTCTCCATCTTGAACATTTTCACGAATGGAGTTGAAGCGACGCTTGATGTGCCTTGTCTTCTTGTGAAACCTGGGCTCCTTGGCAAGTGCAATAGCTCCAGTGTTGTCACAAAAGAGTTTGATTGGCCCCGACGCATTGGATATGACTCCTAGGTCGGTGATGAACTCCTTCACCCATATTGCTTCATGTGCTGCCTCCGAGGCTGCCATGTACTCCGCTTCACATGTAGATCCCGCCACGACGCTCTGCTTGCAGCTGCACCAGCTCACTGCTCCACCATTCAACATATACACGTATCCGGTTTGTGACTTAGAGTCATCCAGATCTGTGTCGAAGCTAGCGTCGAAGTAACCCTTTACGACGAGCTCTTCGTCACCTCCATAAATGAGAAACATGTCCTTTGTCCTTTTCAGGTACTTCAGGATATTCTTGACCGCTGTCCAGTGTTCCTTGCCGGGATTACTTTGGTACCTTCCTACCAAACTTACGGCAAGGTTTACATCAGGTCTGGTACACAGCATGGCATACATAATAGATCCTATGGCTGAAGCATAGGGGATGACACTCATCTCTTCTTTATCTTTTGTCGTGGTCGGGCATTGAGCCGAGCTCAATCTCACACCTTGCAAAACAGGCAAGAACCCTTTCTTGGACTGATCCATTTTGAACTTCTTCAAAATCTTATCAAGGTATGTGCTTTGTGAAAGACCTATGAGGCGTCTTGATCTATCTCTATAGATCTTGATGCCTAATATATAAGCAGCTTCTCGAAGGTCCTTCATTGAAGAACTTTTATTCAAGTAGGCCTTGATGCTGGCCAAGAGTTCTATATCATTTCCCATCAAAAGTATGTCATCTACATAGAGTATGAGAAATGCTACAGAGCTCCCACTCACTTTCTTGTAAACGCAGGCTTCTCCATAAGTCTGCGTAAACCCAAACGCTTTGATCATCTCATCAAAGCGAATGTTCCAACTCCGAGATGCTTGCACCAGCCCATAAATCGAGCGTTGGAGCTTGCACACCTTGTCAGCATTCTTAGGATCGACAAAACCTTCCGGCTGTATCATATACAACTCTTCCTTAAGGAAACCATTAAGGAATGCCGTTTTGACGTCCATTTGCCATATCTCATAATCGTAGAATGCGGCAATTGCTAACATGATTCGGACGGACTTTAGCTTCACTACTGGTGAGAAAGTCTCATCGTAGTCAATTCCTTGAACTTGTCGATAACCCTTAGCGACAAGCCGAGCTTTATAGATGGTCACATTACCATCCGCGTCTGTCTTCTTCTTGAAGATCCATTTATTTTCTATGGCTCGCCGTTCAACGAGCAAGTCAGTCAAAGTCCATACTTCGTTTCCATACATGGATCCTATCTCGGATTTCATGGCTTCTAGCCATTTGTCGAAATCCGGGCCTGCCATCGCTTCTTCATAGTTCGAGGGTTCACCGTTGTCTAACAACATGATTTCCAAGACAGGGTTGCCGTACCACTCTGGTGTGAAACGTTTCCTTGTGGACCTTCGAATTTCAGTAGGAGCTTGATCAGAAGTATCTTGATCATCATCAATAACTTCCTCTCTAGTCGGTGCAGGCGCCTCAGGAACATTTTCTTGAGTTGCGCCATTTTCCAGTTCAAGAGGTAATACTTCATCAAGTTCTACTTTCCTCCCACTTACTTCTTTCGAGAGAAACTCTTTCTCTAGAACGGATCCATTCTTGGCAACAAAGATCTTGCCTTCGGATCTGAGGTAGAAGATATACCCAATGGTTTCTTTAGGGTATCCTATGAAGACGCATTTTTCCGATTTGGGTTCGAGCTTTTCAGGTTGAAGTTTCCTGACATAAGCATCGCATCCCCAAACTTTTAGAAACGACAGCTTAGGTTTCTTCCCAAACCATAATTCAAACGGTGTCGTCTCAACGGATTTCGACGGTGCCCTATTTAAAGTGAATGCGGCAGTCTCTAAAGCATAGCCCCAAAAAGATAGTCGTAAATCGGTAAGAGACATCATAGATCGCACCATATCTAATAGAGTGCGATTACGACGTTCGGACACACCATTACGCTGAGGTGTTCCAGGCGGCGTGAGTTGTGAAACTATTCCACATTTTCTTAAGTGTGTGCCAAATTCGTGACTCAAGTATTCTCCTCCACGATCTGATCATAGAAACTTGATTTTCCTGTCATGTTGATTCTCAAATTCACTCTGAAATTCCTTGAACTTTTCAAAGGTTTCAGACTTGTGTTTCATTAAGTAGACATACCCATATCTACTTAAGTCATTAGTGAGGGTGAGAACATAACGATAGCCACCGCGAGCCTCAACACTCATTGGACCGCACACATCAGTATGTATGATTTCCAATAAGTTGGTTGCTCGCTCCATTGTTCCTGAGAACGGAGTCTTGGTCATTTTACCCATGAGGCATGGTTCGCACGTGTCAAATGATTCATAATCAAGAGACTCTAAAAGTCCATCTGCATGGAGCTTCTTCATGCGTTTGACACCTATGTGACCAAGGCGGCAGTGCCACAAGTATGTGGGACTATCGTTATCAACTTTACATCTTTTGGTATTCACACTATGAATATGTGTAATATTACGTTCGAGATTCATTAAGAATAAACCATTGACCATCGGAGCATGACCATAAAACATATCTCTCATATAAATAGAACAACCATTATTCTCAGATTTAAATGAGTAGCCATCTCGTATTAAACGAGATCCTGATACAATGTTCGTGCTCAAACTTGGCACTAAATAACAATTATTGAGGTTTATAACTAATCCCGTAGGTAAATGTAGAGGTAGCGTGCCGACGGCGATCACATCGACCTTGGAACCATTCCCGACGCGCATCGTCACCTCGTCCTTCGCCAGTCTCTGTTTATTCTGCAGCTCCTGCTCTGAGTTACAAATATGAGCAACGGCACCGGTATCAAATACCCAGGAGTTACTACGAGTACCGGTAAGGTACACATCAATTACATGTATATCACATATACCTTTTGTTTTGCCGGCCTTCTTGTCCGCTAAGTATTTGGGGCAGTTCCGCTTCCAGTGACCCTTCCCTTTGCAATAAAAGCACTCCATCTCAAGCTTGGGTCCATACTTTGACTTCTTCTTCCCAGCAGCTTGCTTGCCGGGCGCGGCAACTTCCTTGCCGTCCTTCTCAAAGTTCTTTTTACCCTTGCCCTTCTTGAACTTAGTGGTTTTATTGACCATCAACACTTGATGTTCCTTCTTGACTTCTACCTCTGCTGATTTCAGCATTGCAAATACTTCAGGAATGGTCTTTTCCATCCCCTGCATATTGAAGTTCATCACAAAGCTCTTGTAGCTTGGTGGAAGCGACTGGAGGATTCTGTCAATGACCGCATCATCCGGGAGATTAACTCCCAACTGAGTCAAGCGGTTATGTAACCCAGACATAGTGAGTATGTGCTCACTGACAGAACTATTTTCCTCCATCTTACAGCTGAAGAATTTGTCGGAGACTTCATATCTCTCGACCCGAGCATGAGCTTGGAAAACCATTTTCAGCTCTTCGAACATCTCATATGCTCCATGTCTCTCAAAACGCTTTTGGAGCCCCGGCTCTAGGCTGTAAAGCATGCCGCACTGAACGAGGGAGTAGTCATCGGCACGTGTCTGCCAAGCGTTCATAACGTCTTGGTTCTGTGGGACGGGTGGATCACCTAGCGGTGCTTGTAGGACATAATCTTTCTTGGCAGCTATGAGGATGATCCTCAGGTTCCGGACCCAGTCCGTATAGTTGCTGCCATCGTCTTTCAGCTTGGTTTTCTCTAGGAACGCGTTGAAGTTGAGGACTACGTTGGCCATTTGAACTACAAGACATATTGTAAATATTTTAGACTAAGTTCATGATAATTAAGTTCATCTAATCAAATTGTAATGAACTCCCACTTAGATAGACATCCCTCTTCTAGTCATCTAAGTATAACATGATCCGAGTTGGCTAGGCCATGTCCGATCATCACGTGAGACGGACTAGTCAACGTCGGTGAACATCTTCATGTTGATCGTATCTTCTATACGACTCATGCTCGACCTTTCGGTCTTCTGTGTTCCGAGGCCATGTCTATGCACATGCTAGACTCGTCAAGTCAACCTAAGTGTATTGCGTGTGTAAATCTGTCTTACACCCGTTGTATGTGAACGTAAGGATCTATCACACCCGATCATCACGTGGTGCTTCGAAACGACAAACTTTAGCAACGGTGCACAGTTAGGGGGAACACTTTCTTGAAATTATTATGAGGGATCATCTTATTTACTACCGTCGTTCTAAGCAAACAAGATGCAAAACATGATAAACATCACATGCAATCAAATAATAATAGTGACATGATATGGCCAATATCACATAGCTCCTTTGATCTCCATCTTGGGGCTCCATGATCATCCTGTCGCCGTCATACTCATCGACATGTAAGTTGTGATTCCTATTACAATAGCATGAACATCTCATACATCACATATAGATCATTCATCATTCATCACAACTTTGGCCATATCATATCACAAAGCACTTGCTGCAAAAACAAGTTAGACGTCCTCTAATTGTTGTTGCAGGTTTTACGTGGCTGAAGTAGGGTTCTAACAAGAACGTTTTCTTACCTACGTGAAAGCCACAACGTGATTTGTCAACTTCTATTTACCCTTCATAAGGACCCTGTTCATCGAATCTGCTCCAACTAAAGTAGGAGAGACAGACACCCGCCAGCCACCTTATGCAACTTGTGCATGTTAGTCGGTGGAACCGGTCTCACGTAAGCTTACGTGTAAGGTTGGTCCGGTCCGCTTCATCCCACAATACCGTTGAAGCAAGATAAGACTAGTAGCGGCAAGAAAGTTGACAACATCTACGCCACCAACAAATTGTGTTCTACTCGCGCAAGAAGAACTACGCATAGACCTAGCTCATGATGCCACTGTCGGGGAACCTTGCAGAAAACAAAAATTTTCCTACGGTTTCACCAAGATCTATCTATGAGTTCATCTAGCAACGAGTGATTAGATGCATCTACGTACCTTGTAGATCGCGAGCGGAAGCGTTCAAAGAACGCGGATGAGGTAGTCGAACACGACGTGATCCAAATCACCGAAGATCTTAGCACCGAACGAACGATGCCTCCGCGTTCAACACACGTACGAACAGCCACGTCTCCTCCTTCTTGATCCAGCAAGGGGAGAGGAGAGGTTGAGGGAGATGGCACCAGCAGCAGCACGACGGCGTGGTGATGATGGAGCTGCAGTACTCCGTCAGGGCTTCGCCAAGCGCTATGGAGGAGGAGGTGTTGGAGAGGGAGAAGGAGGCAACCAAAAGCGTGGGAGAAAAGCTCTCCTTCCCTCACTATATATAGGAGGGCCAAGGGGGGGCGCCGGCCCTAGGAGATCCCATCTCCTAGGGTGGGGCGGCGGCCAAGGGGGGTTTCCCTCCCCCCCAAGGCACCTAGGAGGTGCCTTCCCCTCCTAGGACTCTTTCCCCTTGTAACCCTAGGCGCATGGGCCTCTTTGGGGCTGGTGCCCTTGGCCCATGTAGGCCAAGGCACACCCCCTATAGCCCATGTGGCCCCCCGGGACAGGTGGCCCCACCCGGTGGACCCCCGGGACCCTTCCGGTGGTCCCGGTACAATACCGATAACCCCGAAACTTGTCCCGATGCCCGAAACAGGACTTCCCATATATAAATCTTTACCTCCGGACCATTCCGGAACTCCTCGTGACGTCCGGGATCTCATCCGGGACTCCGAACAACATTCGGGTTACTGCATATACATATCCCTACAACCCTAGCGTCACCGAACCTTAAGTGTGTAGACCCTACGGGTTCGGGAGATATGTAGACATGACCGAGACGACTCTCCGGTCAATAACCAATAGCAGGATCTGGATAACCATGTTGGCTCCCACATAATCCACGATGATCTCATCGGATGAACCACGATGTCGAGGATTTAAGCAACCCCGTATGCAATTCCCTTTGTCAATCGGTATGTTACTTGCCCGAGATTCGATCGTCGGTATCCCAATACCTTGTTCAATCTCGTTACCGGCAAGTCACTTTACTCGTACCGTAATGCATGATCCCGTGACCAGACACTTGGCCACTTTGAGCTCATTATGATGATGCATTACCGAGTGGGCCCAGTGATACCTCTCCGTCATATGGAGTGACAAATCCCAGTCTCGATCCGTGTCAACCCAACAGACACTTTCGGAGATACCTGTAGTGCACCTTTATAGTCACCCAGTTACGTTGTGACGTTTGGTACACCCAAAGCACTCCTACGGTATCCGGGAGTTACACGATCTCATGGTCAAAGGAAAAGATACTTGACATTGGAAAAGCTCTAGCAAACGAACTACACGATCTTTGTGCTATGCTTAGGATTGGGTCTTGTCCATCACATCATTCTCCTAATGATGTGATCCCGCTATCAATGACATCCA
The DNA here is from genome assembly GCF_003073215.2 of Triticum urartu. Lineage (NCBI taxonomy): Eukaryota > Viridiplantae > Streptophyta > Magnoliopsida > Poales > Poaceae > Triticum > Triticum urartu. The sequence goes on from NW_024110901.1 coordinate 10,020, forward strand.
ATGTCCATAGCCAGGAAACCATGACTATCTGTTGATCAACGAGCTAGTCAACTACAGGCTTACTAGGGACATATTATGGTCTATGTATTCACACGTGTATTACGATTTCCGGATAATACAGTTATAGCATGAATAAAGACAATTATCATGAACAAAGAAATATAATAATAATGCTTTTATTATTGCCTCTAGGGCATATTTCCAACAGTTTCATCTTCTTCGCGGCCATCTTGGGGTCGATGCCAGGATGCCCAAGTGCCTTGCAATTCTCGGCCTCATTGTAGGCCTGCACACATCATTCTGCCAGAGACTTCATCCGCTCACGCGAGCCCTGAGCTTCAGCACGCTTCTTCAGGAAATTTTCCTTGAGCTCATGCAACATGGTTTTGAAGCTCTTCACTTCCTGCACGCTGAGCCCGGCCATGTGCTTCTTGAACTGAGCCTTTTCATGATCAATTTTCTGCTTCAGCTCAACAATGCGCTGAGCAATGGCTAGTTCTGAAGCAATTGCGCCTTGGAAGGCGACGCTGAGGCCAACGGGCAGCTGCAGATCTTCGAAGCTGATGTCTGGTGAGGCAAACCATTCATCGATGAAGTTGTGGATGATGGCGACATCAAAGAGAGGCAAATTGTTGAAGATTTCAGCTTCTTCCTTGCTTTTGATAAGCTGCTCTAGAGCGTCATCTCCAAGATCTTCATCGCTTGATAGATCAATGGCTTCGCTGCGCAGAATGGCAGCAGCAGTGAGCTCTTTGCCGGTGTGTTGCCGGGGCTCCTTTTCCTTCTGGGGCTTGGAGACGCGGGAGACGTCTTCAGAATGCACACTGACTTCAGGAGGTGCAGTTTTCAATGGCTTCGCCCTTGAGATCTTTGACGAAGGGGCCGGCTTTGAAGCTTTTGTCTTCCTTGACTGCTTTGGTTTCGGCACAGCATGGGCTTCATCAGACTCAGAGTCAGCTGGAGGGTCATTCACGGCAGTCCCTTGGACTAAGATGTGGGTGATCAGGCCCTCAAGATTGGCAAACGGACCGATGACATTGGGTTCCGCGTTGCGTGTGCCATCTGCCCTTGGAGCGGAGGGACCAGGGTTGAAGTCTAACCCAAATTTCTTCTTATTCAGCTTCGTTGATTGTTGGGCAAACTGAAAGTTGCGCTTGAAGAGATTGTCGTCACGACACCAGAGGAGTGACGATGGATGCGCATCATCAGGCTATGGTCCTCGGACCATGCATGGGTAGAAGCCTTGAGCAGTGGCTTCATCTCTGGTCCTGGGTAGGAGATTCTTGAAATGGATGTCGCCCCATGGTCTCCTGATGGCACTTTTCTCAGCATACTCCTCGGTGACGAAGCGGTATTTGAACCATTGTTCTGCCCAATAGCGTCGAATCCATTGGATTCGAGTCTTGCACTGCCCATAGTTCTCTTCAGGATCTGTTTTATACATTTCTGCCAGGTCTTCAGGCAGATCTTTGGAAGTTCCTTCACGTCTCTGTCTGCCCCCCTTCCTTGCTGCTGCTTCTGAAGCCATAAACTTTAACTTGAAAGGCTTCCAAGGTTTCAAGGGCTTTCTTTTGCTGGACCAACAGGAACTGGCTTCAGGTGAGTTTATGTGATGCTGTAGGAATTCTGCAAATGAATGCAGACTATGAGAACCAAAGGATTCTCCCACGGACATGTACCTGTGACAGCATTTAGGTGCAAGGGAAGGGGGAGAGGTCATATGCATTCTCAGAAGTTTTTGAAGATTAATCAGTTTACAAGACATTGACCTCATCGTGCGAAGACATTCACTCATAGATAAGAAGTTGGTTCCAGATTTGTACGAACCCACAGATCAGTACAAGTGAGGAATCTAACTACTTCATGAAGCACAAGTGAATATACTAGGCATGTTATGAGATGCAGATTGAGAGATCTATCTTATGTGAAGAGAAACTTCTTATGGTAGAAAGTGAGAAAACCATGAGATCAAAAGAGGCTGTAAAAAGAAGTTTTATTTACCACACTTGGAACTGCTAGACTGAAGTGGGAGATGATGCCGAGCAGTTCAGTCCTCCGTGCCCTAACTTGGCGACGGAAGACACCTACGGCGACGGCGGAGAGGACGATGTCCGCAGTCGG
>NW_024110902.1:0-8693 GCF_003073215.2 Triticum urartu
GTCCCGGCACGGAACCTGGACAAATGAGGTGCCTATATATACCCCTCGCCCGCGAGCAGAGCACCATAGTGCTCTGTTTTTCTCTGGCTGGCGAGGGGAGGGCTCTATGGTGCTCTAGCTCACCTCCTATGCACATGAGGTGTTCGATGAAATGCCCAAGCCACACTATTTAAGCTTTCTCCTCTCGAAGCTCGACCTCAAAGCTCCATTTTCCTCGAGATTTGTCTAGGTTTAGCGGCCCGTCACGTCCCATTCCCATCTTCACCGCCGTCGATCGCCCGCACCGATCTCGTCGCCGGCACCACCGTGGTGAGCCTCTTGTTCTTATCTTCTTTCTGAAAGAAAAAATTTCTTACTTTAGATAGATATTTGTCTACTTTTCTTACTTTTATTATTGCTTGTTATTATATAGTGCGATGGTTTTGGTATCCGCCCCCGTCAGCCCTCGTCCTGGCTATGATTCGGATGTGGTATATATATTATCTTTTTATAACTATTTGGTTCATTTATTGTTTATGAAAATTATGCCGACCAACATGACATAGATTTTATTTATCCAGGAGGTAGTTCAACCGGAAATTCCAACCGACCCTATTGTCGAGAGGTTAAATTTAGTTGAAGAAGAAAACAATTAGATCAAGATGGATGCAATGCGCTTGAAGATTAGAAAGATTAGAAAATATGCCATTCATACCGAGGCTTGGTATCATTATGCCGTTGGATCAATTGTTACCTTGGTTGCGATTATGATCGCATTTGTTTTCGCATGAAATGTTTTACATATTTTCAATGTATGGTTTAATTAATTAGATTCTCTTGAGAGCTATATGTTGTTAGATGAGAACTATGTATGCACTTTGGTTTTAATGTGATGATGAACTTCTATTAATTTGGACACTTAATTATATATAATGCACACAGATGAACCGGCAATGGATGTACGGTGACAGACACACCTCCGAGTACATTAAGGGCGTGCATGATTTTCTCAAAGTGGCTGAGGCAAACAAGAAGAATGGTTTTATATGTTGTCCATGCCCTAAATGTGGGAATACGAAGTCTTACTCTGACCGGAAAATCCTTCACACCCACCTTCTTTACAATGGTTTCATGCCACACTATAATGTTTGGACGAGGCACGGAGAAATAGGGGTTATGATGGAAGACGACGAAGAAGAAGAGGACGATGACAACTATGTGCACCCTGAATACGGTGATGCTGCAACGGGGGAAGCTGCTGAAGATCATGAGGAACCAAACGATGTGCCCAATGATGCTGCAAAGGGGGAAGCTGCTGAAGATCATCAGGAACCAGACGATGTGCCCGATGATGATGATCTCCGCCGGGTCATTGTCGATGCAAGGACGCAATGCGAAAGTCAAAAGGAGAAGCTGAAGTTCGATCGCATGTAAGAGGATCACAAAAAAGGGATGTACCCCAGTTGCGAACATGGCAACATAAACCTCGGTACCATACTGGAGTTGCTGCAGTGGAAGGCCAAGAATGCTGTGCCTGACAAAGGATTTGAGAAGCTACTGAAAATATTGAAGAAGAAGCTTCCAAAGGATCACGAATTGCCCGACAGTACATATGCAGCAAAGAAGGTCGTATGCCCTCTAGGATTGGAGGTGCAGAAGATACACGCATGCCCTAATGACTGCATCCTCTACTGCAGTGCGTACAAGGATCTAAACGCATGCCCGGTATGCGGTGCATTGCGGTATAAGATCAGACGAGATGACCCTGGTGATGTTGACGACGAGCCCCCCAGGAAGAGGGTTCCTGCGAAGGTGATGTGGTATGATCCTATAATACCACAGTTGAAACGTCTATTCATAAACGAAGAGCATGCAAAGTTGATGTGATGGCACAGTGAGGACCGTAAGAAAGACGGGAACTTGAGAGCACCCGCTGACGGGTCGCAGTGGAGAAAAATTGAGAGAAAGTACTGGCCTGAGTTTGCAAGTGACCCAAGGAACGTATGGTTTGGTTTAAGCGCGGATGGTATTAATCCTTTCGGGGAGCAGAGCAGCAATCACAGCACCTGGCCCGTGACTCTATGTATGTATAACCTTCCTCCTTGGATGTGCATGAAGCGGAAGTTCATTATGATGCCAATTCTCATCCAAGGCCCTAATCAACCCGGCAATGACATTGATGTGTTCCTAAGGCCATTAGTTGAAGAACTTTTACAGTTGTGGAATGGAAAAGGTGTACGTACGTGGGATGAGCACAAACAGGAGGAATTTAACCTGCACGCTTTACTGTTTGTAACCATCAACGATTGGCCCGCTCTCAGTAACCTTTCAGGACAGACAAACAAGGGATACCACACATGCACACACTGTTTAGAAGAAACTGAAAGTATATACCTAGACAAATGCAGGAAGAATGTGTACCTGGGCCATCATCGATTTCTTCCGACCAACCATCAATGTCGAAAGAAAGGCAAGCATTTCAAAGGCGAGGCAGATCACCGGAAGAAGCCCGCCATGCGTACGCGTGATCACGTACTTGCTATGGTCAATGATTTACACGTAATCTTTGGAAAGGGTCCCGACGGACTAGTTGTTCCGAATGACACTGAGGGACACGCACCCATGTGGAAGAAGAAATCTATATTTTGGGACCTACCCTACTGGAAATACCTAGAGGTCCGCTCTTCAATCGACGTGATGCACGTGACGAAGAACCTTTGCGTGAACCTGCTAGGCTTCTTGGGCGTGTATGGGAAGAAAAAAGATACACCTGAGGAACGGGAGGACCTACAACGTTTGCACGAAAAAGAAGGCATGCCTCCGAAGCAGTATAAAGGTCCTGCCAGCTACGCTTTTATGAAAGAAGAGAAAGAAATCGTCTTTGAATGCCTGCTCAGTATGAAGGTCACGATTGGCTTCTCGTCGAATATAAATGGAATAATAAATATGCCAGAGAAAAAGTTCCAGAACCTAAAGTCTCATGACTGCCACATGATTATGACGCAATTGCTTCTGGTTGCATTGAGGGGGCTTCTACCGGAAAAGGTCCAATTAGCCATTGTGAAGCTATGTGCATTCCTCAATGCAATCTCTCAGAAGGTGATCGATCCATAAATCGTACCAAGGCTAAGGAGTGATGTGGCACAATGTCTTGTCAGTTTCGAGCTGGTGTTCCCACTATCCTTCTTCAATATCATGACGCACGTCCTAGTTCATCTAGTCGACAAGATTGTCATTTTGGGCCCGTATTTCTACACAATATGTTCCCCTTTGAGAGGTTCATAGGAGTCCTAAAGAAATATGTCCGTAACCGCGCTAGGCCAGAAGGAGCATCTCCATGGGCCATCAAACAGAGGATGTCATTGGGTTTTGTGTTGACATCATTCCTGGCCTTAAGAAGATAGGTCTCCCTAAATCGCGGTATGAGGGGAGACTGATTGGAAAAGGCATGCTGGGAGGGACCTCAATAATATGCAGGGATGGATATTCTTGGTCTCAAGCACACTACACAGTCCTACAGAACTCTACCTTGGTGACCCCGTATGTCGATGAACACAAGAACAGTCTGCGCTCCAAACACCCAGAGCAGTGCAACGTCTGGATTACATGTGAACACATCAGGACTTTCAATAGTTGGTTGGAAACACGTCTCAGAGGTGACAACACTGTTTGTGATGAGATGTACTTGTTGTCCAGGGGACCGTCTTTGACTGTATTGACTTACAAAGGATACGAGATAAATGGGAATACATTTTACACGATCGCCCAAGATCAAAAGAGCACCAACCAAAACAGCGGTGTCCGCTTTGATGCAGCAACCGAGAGCGGAAAGGACACATATTATGGTTACATAGTATGGTTACATAGTGGACATATGGGAACTTGACTACGGACCTGATTTTAAGGTCCCTTTGTTTAAGTGCAAATGAGTCAATCTGTCAGGCGGCGGGGTACAGGTAGACCCACAGTACGGAATGACAACAGTGGATCTGAAAAATCTTGGGTACACTAACGAACCGTTCGTCCTAGCCAATGATGTGGCACAGGTTATCTATGTGAAGGACATGTCTACCAAACCGAGAAAAAGAAAAGATAAGGAAGCGAATACATCATACGATGAGCCAAAGCACCACATAGTTCTTTCAGGAAAAAGGGACATCCTGGGAGTGGACGGCAAGACAGACATGTCTGAAGATTATGAAAAGTTTCATGAAATTCCTCCCTTCAAAGTCAAGGCTGACCCAAGCATGGCTACGGCGAAGATTATCCATGGTTATGGCGCAATTAGAAAATGACACAAGCGAAGAGGGGAAGAAGAAAGAAATAGAGGAGAAGAAGTGAAAATAGTTATTCTATTTTCTCTTCTTCTCCTCTATTTCTTTCTTCTTCTATTTTCTCTTCTTCTTCTCTATTTCTTTCTTCTTCTCCTCTTTTTTTCTTCTTTTTTTCTTCGATCTTCTCCTCTATTAATATCTTCTTCTCCTCTTTTTATTTCTTCTTCGTCTTCTTATTTTTTATCGGATATGTCATTGTCGATATCCCTCGTGTCCCGATAACTTCAACACGAGGGGGGGGGGTTCGACCTACCCCCTCCCCGATAATATTATTTTCCCATGTATGTATGTCGTCGTTGTCGATATAACCCCCTCCTGGATAACTTCGACCGTGATAACTTATACCACGGGAGCACCCCCCGGCCCTCTCGCTCGACCAAAACTCTAGAGGACACCCAAACCCTAGAAAAAAAATGATGTCGGTCTCCTACCCCCTCCCGCCGCGCCCCTACCCTTGAAGCGTTGCCTAGGCCACCCCAAACCCGGAATAAGCTAGGTCTACGTTTGCCACTAATAAATCCACATGCTGTCATGTTTGTGTAATAATTGCCATGTTGTAATATTTGCAGAAACAATGGAGTTCGGACGAGACGAGGAACAAGAACAGGTGTTGGGGGACATAATCTTAGCTAGATGTGATGTCATGTCGTATCTTAATGACAATGATGGTCTAGAAGCAGAACAGGGTGAAGAAGAAGCAGGCTACGGTGATCGAAGAATGGAGGAGGAAAGACATGATTATGATGGCTCCGGTGACCCAATGCTGGTGCAAGAAGGAGCCCGTGGTGACGGCTCCGGTGACCAAACAGAGTCCGGCCAGGTAAATATATTAGTTAAGCATGTGATGACTAGCTAATTGATGCATTCATTGTTTTGGTATGTACACATATTAATTAACTCTCATCTAATTCTTCTTTTTTCTAGCCCTCCGGATCGAGCACAACTTCGGTAAAGAGACGAAGCCCGAAGAAAAAGTTGCGCTCGGATGAAAGGTTTGAGATCACAGCAATCGCGCGCGACGGCTAACTGATTGAACCCATTCGGACAAAGGAAGCATTTTCTGCTCAGTGCGGGGTTCTTGTTAGGGACAAGATCCCGATCAGCATCCAGCAATGGTATAAGCCTAAGAACGAAGACCCTGAGGTGTCTTATGTCAATGATATGCAGAAAGATGATCTTTGGACTAAGCTGAAGGCAAATTTCACCGTACTGCTAGAGGAGGATCCGGAGAAGCCAGTTAAAGAGCAATTAATCAAGTCTCATGCTCTTAAGAAGATGGCAGACTTATTCAGGAGGTGGAAGAATGAGCTGAAAGTGTTTGTCGACAAAGAAGAGACACCAGAATTCATCAGCAGATATGAGAAGATTTGAGATCACTGGCCCGCATTTGTGGCCTACAAGACATCAGAAAAGAGTAAGAAGATGTCGGCGACAAACAAGAAAAATGCTGCAAAGAAGAAGCTTCACCATCGCACGGGGTCAGGTGGCTACCTCAAAGCCCGGCCTACGTGGGCCAAGGCTGAGAATGATCTGCTTGATAAAGGGACCAAACCAGAGACAATGAACTGGCCAGACCGTTGCCGGACTTGGTTCTTCAGGGCTGGCGGAACCTTGGACCCTGTATCAGGGAAATGCGTTTGGACGGACGAGCAAATGAACATACCAGTCAAGAAGCTAAAGCACTATATCGATGGAGCACAGCAAGGGATGTCCGTTCCAGACAGAGAGAACGACGAGCTCACAATGGCCCTCAGGAATCCTGAGCACCCTGGACGGACACGAGGCACGCCAGGATCCGTTCCGTGGAAGGCTGGTTTTCCGGACGCAGGCGGTTACAAATGCCAGGAGTGGAGGAAAAAAGTGGAGCATGCCCAAATTCAGACGCTGCACGAAAGGGTTCAACCGCTAGAGGAACGAGAAGTAGCTCGCAGCAAGCGACCTGCCGAAACTACCCCCGAAGCTACCCCGCCATCTCAGCGGAGAAGCAGCGTGGCTTCCACCGAGCTGCTTCAACCGGAGCATGTATTAACCGCTCCTGCTAGCTACCCCGTGGATGCTATCATGGAGTCTCAACATTGCCACCTTATGACACAATGCAGAACTTCAAAGTCAAGGCGGCTGTCGGCTCTGTTCGACCTACTGAACCTGGCGCAACTTTTCACTGTAATCCGATTCCAGAAGGATATGCCAGGGTGACGGTGGAAGAAATAACGAAGGGATTTGAGGACCTCCAGCTTGACTACCCTACCGGTGAAGGGGAGACTCGGCTGGGTTCTTGTCTATTGAGTCCATGCCTATGGCGGAAGGAGCTCATCAAGCTTCTGAACTGGACGCCTGCGCCTCCTCCTCCTCCTCCTCTGGCGAGTCAGGGCACTCCGCCTCCTCCTCCGCCTCCTGCTCCGCCTCCTCCTCCGACGAGTGATCAGGGCACTCAGACTCCTTCTCCGGCGCGTGGCGGCACTCCGCCTCCTTCTCCGCCTCCGCCGGCACGCCCGAGCAGCCAGCCTCCTCCTTCTCCGCCTCGTCAGCAAGGGCGGAAGAGACCTGCCGCCGCTCCGGCTGCTCCGGCGCGTCGTAGTCCTTCTCCTCCGCCTCGTAAGCAAGGAAAGAAGACAGCCACAGCTGCTCCGTCTGCTCTGCCGGCGTCTAGCAGTACAGCCAGAGGCGGGAGGCAATACAGATTCGGTCCTTCTCTGAAGACTCTAGAGAAGTTACCATACGAGAGGACCCCGGAGGATAACGCCAAGATCGCGTGAGCCGAAGTGAGGAACTTCTTTTAAGGGGTGAAAGCAAAGAAACATCCACCTCCGGAGGAGAAGGTAGATCCGGTGAAAGCGAGGCGCACTCTAGCTGCCCTGAAAAAACCAGCAAAGTCTCTGCCGAAAGGCAACTATGACCGCATTATTGCAAAGTCATTTGTCGAAGTGGAGCGGTCGGTAAGTACTGTCAGTGATCAAAGGTTAAAAGAACGACGAGCTGGGAAAAAAATTTCCCAGCTCGGTGAACAAGCGAACCAATCGTGCCCCCCGCTCAAGGTGCCTACTAATGATCCGAGGATGGTGCCCGGTTATAGCAATCTTGGAGATTACCTGCCCGACAATGTACATCATGAGTTCTTGGAGGTGGAGGAACACAAATACGAGTACGGGAAGTCTCTCGTCAAAGATGAAAGATCTCTAACAATGATGATGCGAAGATTCCATGATTGGTACATGAAAACTTGCAGAGAGTCTGGGGGGGAATACTTTGACGCTCAGAGTTAGAGAGGAGCATGACCTCGTTGGAATTGGACTGTTGAATGTTCCATTTGAGGAGTTCTTCCCGTTTTTCAATCAAAAGGCCCTCGATAAAGCAATAGTCACTTGCTACTGTCTGTAAGTAGTACTACTTCTGTCATTAAGTCTCTCTATATACGTCAGCTCTTTCATTCCATGTATTTATAATTATCCTCACTATATTATGCAGATTGAAGATCACCGAATTGAAGAAAAGACAAATCGGTGATATTGGGTTCATTAACACAAATCTCATAGATGCAAACAAGGTTAAATATCATGTCGAAGATACCGAGGCCAACTTGCTACGATCGTTGGTAATAAATGAAAACAAAGATATAATACTCTTTCCTTACAACTTCAAGTGAGTGTTATTGTCTTGTGCATATTCGGTTTCCCTTATTAGTCTAGGTTATAGTAATGTAGATGAGTTATGCATGCGTGCGCAGGTTCCATTATATTCTCCTAGAGATTAAGCTTGAGCAGGGACTAGTAACTGTCTTAGACTCGAGACGAAAAGATCCCCAGGAGTATGCGGGCATGACTCAAATGCTCGAGAAGTAAGTTAAATCAATCATTATCCACCATATTAGCAACTTTGTTCATTTCCTGATATATCAAGTAATTGTTTTCTTTGTCTGGCGGGGTTTGGAGAAAATTCACCAAAAAAGCTCTAGGACTGCCGAAGAAGCTGCAATTTAGACATCCGAAAGTAAGTACTATAGTAACATGTTCCACGCATCTCCTAGTGATTCAAGCGCTAGTTTCATCAATACCATTTATAGCATGCTTGCTTATCAGTTTGATTGACCTCTATTTCTTGTAAAGTGGGAACCCGGGAATAATTATTGTGGATACTACGTTTGCGAGTCCATCCGCCACACGACCTGTGAATGAGGGTACTCTGGCGAACAATATGAAGTGCGTAAGCAATAATATTCACAATTTTATTTTATTACCATCATTTGTGTTGAGTTTCATTTATTCATATATATATGTATTGACCCCCTTCTTCAAATTAGATGTTTCGGAAGCGGGATGAACTCCTAGCACCAGCTCGCATGCGAGCAATTCAAGAGGAATTGGCGGCATTCTTTCTTGACCA
>NW_024110903.1:0-20000 GCF_003073215.2 Triticum urartu
GGAGTCCGGGAAGTGGACACGGTGTTGGAGTAATGCTTGCGCAGGTTGCTCTCTAGTTTCTCGCTCACACTTTGCCTCCTCTTCTCGCTCTCTTTTGCGAACAGTTTAGCCACCATATATGCTAGTCGCTTGCTGCAGCTCCACATATATATTTACCTTGCCATACCTATTAAGCTTAAATAGTCTTGATCGCGAGGGTGCGAGATTTCTGAGTCCCCGTGGCTCACAGATTACTATTAAACCAAATGCAGGACCTGATGATTCCGCTCTAGGTGACGCGCTTGAGCTCAAGTGGGAGTTTGATGAGGACTCTCAATGATACTACGTGTCTTTCCCTGATGATCAGTAGTGGTGCCCAGTTGGGGGTGATCGGGACCGTGTCGCATGTTGGGTTATCTTTTATTTTGGCGTCGTAGTCGGGCCATGAGTGTTTGGATGATGTAATGTTAATTATGTACTTTGATTGACGTGGCGAGTGTAAGCCAACTATGTATCTCCCCTTTATTATTTATATTACATGGGATGTTGTGAAGATTGCCTAACTTGCGACATTGCTTTCAATGCGGTTATGTCTCTAAGTCGTGCCTCGACACGTGGGAGCTATAGCCGCATCGAGGGCGTTACAATGAGGCACGCGATCGTTTTTGCTTCCTACGAGCGAGCGCTGCCAAATCGACAACACTTGTTTGATGTTATGCCGATTGCTGTAGGATGTTGACGGGAAGGCATCGTCGACTCTCTCTCTTCCATGTTTAGGTACTATCTGAATAGGGTGAGTAAATCATTGTATTTTATCCTCTAGAAGAGTGAAATATGACGAAGAGCGGTTAGAATGTATATAGATGGGGACAACTATCAAAACTCGAACTCAATAAAGCTTCTGAAAGTGGTTCCGTGTTAAGCGACTCACTCTCGTTGAAGGAGTATCGCCCGATGCAGATAACAGCGTTGAAGTGGAACTAGCTTTTTCTTTTTCCACTAGATTCGAGGTTACAGGACACGGAGTAGACATCAATCTCTTGGAAATGTGGTTCGTCTCAAATCTTCCCATTCTTTCTTCTATTTACGAAGTGGTATACCACCCTCTGTGCATGTGGAGCCATCTTTTAGATCTATGCCGTGGATCTAACAACAGCAAAAACACGTGCGACATTGCTATTTACCCCTATGGCATAGCTAGGATTGTAACGAAGCCTTCTATCACAGATAATCCTCGCTGTTCTCCACTTCAATACACCCATCCGCTAAAACGATGACTTTTCTTTCATGTGGGGTACAAACCAGACAAGGGGTTGTACTATTCTCCTCATCGAGATAGTCGATTTTCCGAGGAATACCTACATCTTCTAACAATGATTCCAGATCGATATATGTTTTATCCTCGATTATTATAATCACTTCGCTACCCAACCGTGAGTAACTAACTCCTGGATATGCCTTCCATATCTTTGAGTCAAATTGCGCCCTCAAGTAAACGTGAAATAGCACCCGAGAGATTTCTCCTATCTCTGGGACATACTCCCATGACGCATCCCACCCTTTATCCTGATAGTAAAAGGGGTTGTTTAACAACATTCCGATCAACGCTTCTTCCATGCTACTCAACCCATCTACATAGCTTAACACAACTTTCTGAAGAGTATACTTCTTCACATTCCATAATGAGAAGTCGATCTTGTACACTCTTCTTACATTCGTTGACATCTTACTAATATAAGAATAGTGAGCTTCCTCAAGATCTACCAACTCGTAAACGTTGTGCGGGTGACCTATCAACTCCAATAGACGTTTTGATAGTGCCATCAATACTAGTAAATCTACGCCGCACTGAATTGATCTAAATTTCTTCTTAAAAGCCCATACTAGAGCATGCTCTAGTATGGGTCGTCGGCCCTTTCTCTTCTACCACAAGCTCTGACCTGACTTGTTGTACTTGATTCACCCACGTAAATAGACAACTTGGATAATAAAAGTCATCCCATAAAAGAGAAGTGAGTCCGCATGTCGGCAAATGATTTGGAATTGAAACTGGCTACAGAGGAAACCGAAGCCCTAACTCCCCATTCTTTCTATCTTACATCGCCATCGAGCCCTGGCTGTAGAGTCACTGGTTTCTAATCGCAATGGATTTATGTTTTCTTTGGCTTTTCCCTTCGCTTCATTCAACCCTGATCTGGATAGATAGCTCGGCTTCTATTAGCTGAGAATGGTTTTGTCAAGGAACGGTTTCGCTATACAGCAACAATGAACTCACTTCTGATCAAATTGGATTGGATTGGATGAATCGGTAATCTTTATCTGTCTTGTGAGAGAGAGTCACTTGCTGTATTGAGAGCGGGCGGGTGACATGCATTACGCGAAATCAGTTGTTATGTTTTTGATCTTATTTGCGCGAGAAGACCATTGACTGAGGAGACGTGTTTGGCTTGGATGATGCCTCTATGCTCCTATTCACTTTCAGAGACCGCTTTGAGTTTGCCGGTTTTGAGGCAACCATTTCACTAAGAACATTTTAGCCATTAACGAAATGCCACTATTCCACAATGCTTCTTTGATTTATGTGTAGAAGCGGTAGTAGTGAAGAAAATGGAGGGAGAAGAAAGAAAGCGATGTGACACGAGAATAGATCACATCCAGCAGCCAGCCATGACATTAGATAGATCCGCTCTGAGTCTTCTGCAGGATGAGATCCGCTTGGTCTTATGATAGGGGCTTGAGGAGGAAGAAGAGGGGATTTCTGAAAAAAAGAATGAATCTCCTTATTAATAGGGAACAGGACGTGTGACTTCCTCAAACGAAACGAATGTGGCTTTCGTGATAAGGCAAATCCTTCGTTCGGTACAATCAACATATTGAATCTACGCTCGCTCGGCTCAGTGCTGAATGAACTCCTTCATTGATTCCGGGCTGCTCGTAGGGGGACTATGAAAGCAAGCGTAGGAGATCAAAATGTGAGTCGAGTCCGATGGGTAAAAAGGGAAAGCAGGAAAGGGTTCTGATGTGAATTCTTCTGGTTTGTATATCTATCTCAGCCCTTGCTTGAAAACCTCAAAATTGACTTGCATCTTCCCTTATCACACTACACTTTCTCTTCCTTATTCCATTTCACTGAGCTAAGCAACACTTTTTCACGTATTCACCCGAGATATTATAGAAATTGGTCATATTGATCTGTCGTCTTGTTCTCGATAGGAACTTGCTGCTGTCTTGGTTGGTTTGAGAGCAGGCACTGTCTATATATCCAAAACCGGAGGAGAGTTTGGGTTTGGATCACAGACGATCGGAGATTTTGGATTGAGATGGATGGTTGTGCTTGAAGTTACGAGTCGGGTAATGCTAAGTTGAATCGGCTGATCCGTTTCATCCTATTTCGGCAAAGGAAGTTGGACTTTAGTTAGCTAAAAAAAAAGTCCCAGCAGCCTGTCTGTGCCCTTTGAGTCTATAGCCGCCAAATCTAAAGATTCCTTAAGTTGTCGTACGGCTTCTTTTTCTTCTTTTGTCAATGATCGGTGACAATGAATGCTACGAATGTTCGCTTCCACTAATGTCGTATAAGAATTGTGAGGTGCCCATAGCTTCCCGGAAAGAAGAAGAGTCATTGTCGTTTCCTGACCGATATGAATGCACATATTTACCCTCGCCTCGGGAAATACCACCAGTAGAGTCTGCAGAAGGTGTCGTTCAGGAGAGATGCTGGGCTCTAGATATGCGAGTGAGATACCCGCCCTCGGTCATGACCTGGGTTGAAGAAGGAATCTATGTTCTTGGAAGCAAAGAAAGAACTCCGGTATTCCAACCTTTTCTTTTTGCTCAAAGAACGAATTAAACCCCTGTCGTCGAAGCCCTTTATGATATATAACCCTGGATCAAGTCAGATTTGGGGCGGCTGAACCCACTTAAGCTGAAGCCTTAGTAGATGTCGACGGAAAGGTGAGAAGAGCTGATCGAACCTACCAAGCAACGGTTAGTTGTGCGGTGTACATACAGGCTGGTTTCGCCATTAGCGATGAATTGGATTTATTAGTAAGGGAATGAATGAAGCGGACCGGAAAGAAGATGGATTTTGGAATAGAAAGAATTCCTCTTCTAGGTTTCTGCTTCAAGTAGTAAGCAAAGGATCCTACCTGCTAATGGTTGAAGACCTTGGCGGCCTCTAGTTCTTCTATCTAGTTTTTTAGCCTAGCGCGAACGAATAAGCTTAAACAAATGGTTTCTTTGGCAACGGTTTTTTCTAGTTGATTTGTCCTTATATATATTAGCCGTAGTGTAGTTTAATAAACTGCTCATAGCTCTTATCATTCCTTTATCCATGCATAGACTGGGAATCTATTAGCTCTTAGCTCTGGCACTTTCTTCTTCTTTATTTGCCGTTGCATTCAATAGCCTATTTGAAGTTAACAAAAGCTTTATTAGCTAGCTCTATGAAATACGTATATCTTCTTGGCTATCTAGGCTATCTCTACAGGCTTTTTCAACCTGTAAGCAGACCTTTGTATACAGCCTTGTAACTGAACTAGCTATTCACAAAGAAAGGTCTATATCGTACATATACCAACTACGCACCCCTTGTATACTTCTTTTTCCTTCTTCCGTGCTTCAAGTTCTGCCCCGGCTCACTCCTCTTTCCAGCAATCTATGTGGGAAGCACTCGTTCAAAGTAAGTTGAGATTCAAAGCGTTCCCGTAAGCTAGTAAGTCAATCAAAGCTATAACTCTATTTGTTAGTTTCAGGAAACTGGTACATATTTAAAATAATATATATATATATTATTTGGTATTTACCAATTTTAGACTAAGCATAAATTCATTTGGAAAGAAAAGGGAAATCCCCTGAAATAAAGGATTTTTACTACATTACCCTTAAAAAGAAGAGGAAGACAAACTAGCCAAGAGATAGAAAAAGGTAGAGACCAACCACCGAAACAAGGGAGTAAGGGCTAGGGGGATATGGGCCAAGAAAGGTCCGATGTATCGGTCAGCTATACCTAATCCTTCACTCAAAAACGCATCACACCCTTTGTAGGTTCAAGCCGAAGTCAAGCATGATCACCTACTGCACACTCCAAATATCGTGGTCGGCGTACCTGGTCCTGAACTGCTTTTAATCTAGAATAAGTGGAATCTTCTCGGCACTCTCCTTCATCTTCTGTGGCCCCGTCGGTCGGTACGTGCCAACCCCAACAAATCGGGGTACGACAAAGGTTCCCGTAGAGTGCTTCGAAAGGTGCCATTCCGATGCTAGAGTGATAGCATTTGTTGTAAGCAAACTTGGCTAATGTATCTCTATGCCTATTTAGTAGGCCTGCTCATTGATGCTCTTCGGGCCGATTGTATGGGATGTGTTCTGGTGTACAGTGGGAGATGCAAGGGTATCGATTGAAGTTTGATTTGTTGGCGATGGAGTTGGGAGCATATGATGTAGTCCTAGGAGTAGACTGGATGAGGAAATTCCCTATTATTTCAATAAGTCTTTCCGTTGGTTGTAACTAATCACGTACCCGCTGCTGCGGAATTCCTTTTACCTAACCAGGATTGCAGTAAATATAAACAACGTTGGGCCTACCTGCTTGTTCAGCACCACCCATTCCCATGGGAATATATGGGTTTTTTGGTCCAGTGGGAGGATCATTTTCCTTGGAAGGTAATTTTCCCAACCAATAAGTATTGGGCTCCCAAGTAAACAAAGCGAAGGATCAAGTAACCAACATGTTGCGGAGCAGCCAAGTAAACCCAGAAATGACTCAAGTAATCCAAGGGCAGAGCAACGTAATCCAACGGAGGGGCTACGTGATCCAACAGAAGAGCTACATAAAGAAGGAACACATGAACCTGCTAAGGATCCACTCCACCTGCCCAGTGGACCAATCACAAGAGCTCGGGCCGAGAAATTCAATGAAGTAATCCATATGCTGATTCAGCAAGCCAAGCATTGGAGTTGGTATTCCAAGTTTCTTGAATAACCTAGCTGTCTGAAACTCGCCAATGGGATTCTGTGTAATCCTCCAGTCTACATGGTGTAGGTAAAGGGCAAAAAAAGTCGCTAATTAGTGGCACTGAAGTATGCACCCGGCGTGTAAACTTCTTCTTTTTATTTACCAATGTCGCTATCCGACTGATCATCCTTTGAGACCACGGAGAACATCAGAGAAAAAGATACGTCACCTAAAAAAATTGACACCCTGACTTATATGAGTCGGCTAGAAACTCAAGGCCTGGCCTTTTGTGGGAGAATGCTGAGTCCTTCCCAAAATCGCCTGGATCAATGAAAGATTTGGATAACACTAGGTTGTGATACTGATGTTTGATTTTACTCATATACATCCGATAGTGAAGGCCTTGAAGTTTGAACAGCCTCACTTAACCCTGGTTCGGTAACCTTTCTAGCGCCCAGGTATCCATGACCTGTAGATAGAGGCCCACTTTCCATTGGATACTCCGAATAAAAGAAGAAGTAGTTACCTAATCATGGGTCTATATGTAAGATCTCCTTGCATAGAGGTTAAGGCCAGACGGATTACTGAAATGTAGTTTTACTAACATTTCCTCATCGACTGCGAGAGTTTGTGGTGTGTGTTCTCGGACCAAAGAAACCAAACAAGCATACCTTTCCTTTAATGGAGTATCTTGGGTATGGTACTCCCTCTTTGTTAGCTCGATGTTCAATCAGCATTCCTTCACGGGGATCTTGACCGGATGTATGTCAAGATTGCTATTATCTTTTTAAAGAACATAAACTTCAAAGCTTCTAGTCTGTCCCAACTCTTTCGAGCCGCTCTCCCAGTCAACGTTCAAAGGCATCACCATACCTTAGCACTTTTGAGCTTGAGAAATGCTTTTCTGGCTTCTTCTCCACACCTTTCTTTAACAACTCAGTTAAAGGCCTGCTGATAGCTCCATACCCCGGTACAAACCTCCTGTAATAACCCCTGCAACCCTCGGAGTTCTCTGACATCTGACATTGGCTGGGTCTGGCCAAGCTGTCATGCCCTCTACCTTGTTTGTATCAGTAGATACCCCAATTTCATAAATAATGTATTTCCTTTATGAAATTTGGCTCACCCACAAAAAGTTTGTTCTGCCAGAACACTTCCTCTAGCAACTTGAGATGCTCCACCATGGTAGAACTGTACACTAGAATGTCATCGAAAAAGACCAATACCCCTTTCCAACATATATCTTTAAAAACACTATTCATGAGTTGTTGAAAGGTTGCCGAGGCATCACCTTGAATTCAAAAAGCCGGTCCTTCAGGCTGTTTTGTAGATATCCTCTTCCTTTCATTCTTATTTGGTGATACCAGCCCTCAAATCTATCTTAGTTCACACCTCATCCAAAAGTGCCGGTCTTCTATGATAGGAATGGGGTATTTGGAAAACATAGTTGCTGCATTTAGTTTTCGATAGTCGAAACACATTCTCTAGGTTCCATCTTTCTTCAACACCAGAGCTGCTTTAGGGCTTGTACTGGGCCTGATTACAGCATTTTGCAACAGCTCCTCTACTGTCCTTTCAATCTCTATTTTCTAGGTGATAGCATTTCGTCGGAATACAAATGGTGGCCCATGTTTAGAAAGGGTCCACCCCGCGACAATGGTATAATCCACCATTTGTTGAGGTCTTATTCGCCCCCATTGATTGCTAGATAGTCCCCTTTCGTCGAGTGCCCCGCCCGGTTCACAGGGCTATTGGCCTACCAAGCAAGCACTTGCCCGCTGCTCCTGCCGCCTGCCAAGTGGGCTCCGCGCTCGTTATCCTGACTGTTCTCTCTGCTGGGCCCTTTCCTATTGCTCTAACCATAAGCTATGGCAATTCCAGCTCGCACCCACTCTGGCCCGCCCAGCGGGGCCTGAGTGAGCTCAGTGGTCAGCCCCTGACGTTAGGGGTCTTTCGCTTTTGCCAGATCTATAGAGATATTACGAGTCCTCTATCCCAGATTCCCTCGCCGCGGCCATCTGGTTCACCGGTACTACCAAAAAGTCTCATGCTTACGTTACTGTGACTGATATATAAGTATGATCTCGGACTACGAAGACCCAGTCATGCTTCTGGTTTCCATTCTCATCATCATATCGAAGGAAACTCCTCGTGCTCTGCCATAAGAACTTGGAGTCCGTATCATGGTGAAGGTAAGGTAACACTGTGATTCTTGCTCAAAAAACTGACCGAACACGTTCGAGTTATTGGCTCCTCCGACCCGGCAGCATTCATGAGTCGCTCGTTCAACTGTCCCTCGGAGACACGGTCGAGAAGTGCCATGCATGGTCGCCCCCCGTCCTTTCTTTCTCTCGGTCCCACTAGGGTGGGCCCCTACGGGGTAATAAAGAAATGGATAAAAAAAAAGGGGACTTCTACTACGGGCTATGCCACCCATTACATATGAGGGAAGTCGCATCCGTCCCATCGCAAGCACCTACAATGTCATGATCACATTGGTTTACCCTTTTTTGGTAGTTCAACGGACGCTCGCCCCTCCAACAAGAAAAGGTAGAAATATGGAAACTTCTCTGCCAATTAGATCGGAGAATTTATAGAGGAAATCGGGTTTTAAATTTCCAGAAACCACACGATTATATAGCCAAAGGGAATACGCCGCGCCTAAAATCATCCCAAGCGCAGCTAATGTGGCTACTAAGCTATTTCTTTGGAAAGCTCCTACTAAGATTAGAAATTCCCCGATAAAGCTGCTAGTGCCGGGTAAACTCATATTGGCTAAAGTGAAAAAGAAGAAAATGGTAGAGAAATTCGGCATGGTGCTCACTAAACCTCCATAATATCTAACAAGTCGAGTCTTATGTCGGTCATATAGAACACCAACACATAGAAAAAGGGCTGAAGAAACCAGTCCATGACTTAACATAAGTAAAATGCTACCTCCAATTCCCTGTATGTTTGATAGAGCCTAATATTCCCCTAGAGTATGCCGCTTACCCCCCGAATCGTACAAGATAGTTACCACCTATCATACAGCTTTCTAACTCCACTTCTTTTTCTGGTCGTTCCGCTCTGTCGGATCGATGGTAGTCTCAGAGATCTGGTAACCTCCGACATTTTTGACAACACGCTTCCTGCTTCCGTTTTGAGTTGCGCATCTTTCTCCCTGGGGCATACTATAGTATCACATCGTAGACCCCCATCCCAACTCTATCTTCCTTATCAGTGAACCGGAACATAGTGCATAGGTACTCTTCGATGCTGCGAGGACGAGACGAGGTGACATACTACAATCACGCACTGAAGTTCTGCCTTTCGACTCGGCATATGGAACCTCTCAGCTGCTCCCTCGGGATAGGTAAGCCCACCCCCCCTTTCCCGAGAGGCGGCCGGGCTGTGTTTCCCCTGCGGCCACCCAATGGTGGCAGAAAACGAAAAAGGGTGGGCTCCACGCGGTTCGCATTTTATTGTAAAAAGAGAGCTTTTCATTCTCTTATAGAAGCCCGCACCCACGCGGGTAAAGCCCAGCGAAGCTGCAGGGAGCACTGAGCAATGGGGGGATGAGGGCGACTCCGCCCACGGGTTGGACCACACCACAGGAAAAAGTCCTTCCACGGCAAGAGAAGGGTGACCAGAACAAGAAAAGGGAGCTAGTCGTTGGAGGGAAGACAAGGCTCGTTCCGTGCGACTCCACAAAAGAGTACGCGCGCTAGAAAAGGCAGCCAGCTTAAATACGCTAGCTAGCTACTTTTGTAGCCTTATTTAGTTTGGTTGCCTACGCTTGCTCTCCGGCGCGCTACGGCAACACCCCCTGCTTGCTTCTTTCTATTCAACGCGGAGCTCGCAGCCTCCCCACCCTTGCTTAGCATTCCACTTGTGATCCTAGAGGATTTGGAGAAATGTGCCCGACCATGAAGAATGGATTTTGTATTTTCTTTCATGTGAATGACCCTATCTTGTAAAGAATGGTTTTTCGTGCTATAGACCACGTTGAGAAAGACCAACCAACAACACAAATAAAGACCGTTCCATTTGGGTACCTCGAAAGGGAGGTGTTCCTTATGATGCTACGGACGGCTGTCCGAAGTGCATGCAATGACAGGCTCGGATAGGTTAGGATTGTGCGCGCCGGGCCCTTCGGGTGTCCATATTTTGGCCGACCTTAGCGTATATACTATGTTATGCGGTCATAATATTTTGATACCTTCCACCGCTGTGACGCCAGAAATCCAAGGTTCCACACGAGCTCCTGTTCTGCGGCGTGGTGGCAGGACCGCTAGGGGATTGGCTCCGGGTGTAGGTAGGGTCAAATCCGCAGGGGTCATGCAAATACATAGACCCCTTCCCTTCTGCTGAGTTGTTTAGAAGGTGCTTTCCGTTCTACGGTCCCTCGGAGCGAAGGGTTAGGCTGGTAGTACGGGCCCTATGACTTCCAGCTATGTGCTGTGTGCGACTCCCGCGAAGCGAATGAAGGGAAGCTCTTTGAGCTTTCTCCGCCAGTGGCTTATGTAGTGGTCGTCATTCCTACGTGCTCCGACTGATCCCCACTGGAGATTATATGAGGGGTCTTGGAAAGTGTCGTGACGCTTTGGTGACGAAGGTCACCGGGGTGACTATGGAAGGATTCCGTGGTAGTCTCTGACTCCCTCCAACTCAATCAATATCAAGAACATGTCGTGAGCATGGGGGTTTGGCCGACTACTAAACTATTGGCTAGGGCTTTTCTAGTTATAGCTTCTATAGTGAGTGGCCCTTCCGCTTTGATCTAGTTTTAGTTTGTATTGTACTAAATTGAACACATATCAAAGAAAGGCGATCAATCAATAAGTAGTTGCCCTTCTCCGGCCTGGGAAAAGCAGCGAACTCGTTAAACAAGGGGCTTTTTTATTCATGGTCACTACTATTGTATTGTATATTGTCGGGGGAAGCTACTGCTTCTACGATAGCTCCGCTTCCTCGTCTTGCTTCTACTTTGCTTGTTTGCGCGAAGGCTTAGAGTCCTTTTCGCTAGGTCCAAATTCGTCAAAGTGAAAGATCTGATCCAACGGAAATCCCGCATATTGAGCTCAGCTGATATGTGGCTACTAGGCGCGATCATCCCGCATGCCATAAAAAAATACTTCTTTTTTTATGGCCCGTCATATAAAGATAGAATAGATATGGATAGAGAGACATTCTACTGATTCGCGAAATGGCTCGTCGATCCAAATGAATCATTCTTCCGGTGTCTCTCTGCCCCCCCCCCCCAAAACTGACCCCCGACCCAGTGCCCATTCGTTTCGTGCGCGGGAAGGCAACGAAGTTCAGTTCAAAAGACCGCAGCGGAGTGGAGCAGCCGTGACACGAAGTTCCTTACCTTAGCTGGATCTCGCTGGTGCCACCTAAATGGTAGGTATAGGCAGCGGATGTCTGACGTTTGGAGTTGTCGTTCGTGCACTTGTCCCCAATAGAAGAATGAGTGATCCCTTCCGCTGCGGATCATGGCCTTACCACTAGGTCCCCGATGGCCAGTGGGGGATTCGGTATAGCAGCTCACGTTCGTTTGCGCTTCGCGTTCCCGCTGGACTGGACACGTGTTAGCTGTAGGAAGTATGGTTACAAAAGTGACTTCGGTTCGCCAGTTCAGGCTCAACTCCTCGCTTTACGTTAGCGGACTTACAGGTCGGGCCGGGGCTCCACGCTCTTTCTTTCTGTGTGGGACGACGCCGGGGAATGTGTCGAGGTGGCGAACAACAACAAGACAACTAACTACATTTGCTTTTTCCCTCCATGAGATGAGCCAGTGCATTGGACCGATGGATAATAGAACTGAGCTGGCCAAACGCTTGGGCGCTCTACATACGATGTAGAAAAAATCAGATACATATCGATTTCTTTCTGATGGATCTAGCATAGATAGATATCTTGTATCATCAATAGATAGAAAGAGGTCAACCCTTATTATTGATAGAAAACCTTTCGATCTATCAGAACAGATCAGGCCATCTATCAATCGATTTGAATCATCTCGCTTTTCGTTCATTTCAGCCACGCCATAATAGCCGCCACAATAAGAAAGAAGCAAGCGAAACAGCTAGAAGCGCTCGCTTCGCCGCGCCCAACAATTCTTATTCACGGGAAAGCCAACCGAAAGATTCGATTCAGACTTCGTAGAGCCGGTGCTGCTACTGTCTGCGTAGGGCCGTCCCCTCCTCCCGTCTCGGGGCTCTAAGGGGTTTTGTTTTAGGAACAGACGGCGGTGTTTTGCTGACGCCTCGAATCGACGCTTTTGTTGCGACATGCTAAGTTTTCTCCCCTATTGCTAGTAGGTTGATGGGTCGCACGCCCGGCACACATGTTTTGGCCTTGCTTGTGTGTCCATAACTCAAAATAGGTGACCTAACGGCCGCCGCCCGACTAAACATAGCAATAGTCACCAAATTCATGTGGGCTACTAAGGAGTAGGCAATGATCTTCTTAAGATCAATCTGTCTTAAAGTGGTCAAGGAAATATATATTATAGCAATCGCGCTTAGAGTATAAATGAAAGGAGTGAAACAAAGTGTCGCTTCAGGAAACATGGGTATTGAAAATCTTAAAAACCCGTAGGTTCCCAATTTTAAAAGAATTCCAGCCAAGATGACGGATCCAGCCGTAGGTGCCTCTACATGGGCTTCGGGTAACCAAATATGAACTGGTACCATAGGCACTTTGACGGCAAAAGAGGCAAAAAAAGCAATCCATAGAAGGATTTGGCGCCGCTCACTAAATTCAGTGGTTAATAAAATTTGTAAATCGGTGGTTCCTGTTTGGACCATTAATAGAGAGCAAATAGATCAATCTCTATCTATGAGTTTCTCAACCAAGATCCACTATTCAACCAAGACCCGCTAACTAATACTTTTACGTGAGCTTAGTTACTGGAAGTTGCAGCCGAGGAACTCTTATCCCTAGCCACAGTTGTTGCAGCACAAGGCTTTGTCGCGATTGGGTCATATGTCAGTACTCTCACATTCCCCGTGGTCTCCCTAGTATGCTGAGCTGAACTGAAGTGAAGTGAAGCTACGGGCGATGATGGACTGATCCCATGCTATTCAGACGCCTGACAACGCTGGCTCCGACGGTGATGAGTCTAACGGTGGCTCAGATGTTTCTCTTCCTGATCCTTCAAGGTCCCCCGTTCCTGACATCGTCCAAAGGCCGTTGGGCTCTCCCATCTGACAGTGCGAGCTCTGCGTGTCGCCTATGGCAACACTACCCGAGTGGTCTATTGCATAGTGGATCCACGAGTACCCCGTCGCTACTTCGTTTTTATCAACATCCGGTAAGCAGAACGGACAGAGAACTGTCCCGATTTCTCATAATGCCAGGCCCAAAAGTCCTCCATCCGCATAGCAGCAAAAGTAGGCATTTCTTTGATACTTACTCACCTGTGGCTAGATTTACCACCATTCGAGTACTTCTATCACGGGCTGCCTCGCACGGTCTTCTCGTTCATCAGATGGGCGGTGCAGTATAGCTCAGTTTACTAACCGTAGATTTGAATCCAGCACCGAACTCCCTGAAGTTTACAAAGATCACTTCTCTAGTCAGGGAAGCCATACCTACCAAGCCAAGAGAATCTGGTAGATCTACCAACTTATCATATAGTGAAATAGTACGCTTATAGTGAAAGCCAATAGGATTGGGGAATGAAAACCTTGAAATACGGGGCAGATGTGGCCAACCAATTCCAGTTAGGAACGTCAACCTTGAAGTAGGTTCTTGTACAGAAACAGGCACCACATAATCACTTGATCGAGTTCGATGAGTTATCAAGAACTTGTATCTATCTCTATCATACTGGATTTGAGTATTGAGTATAGACATAGAATACACTAGGTTCTCTCTCAAATTGTTAAGAATGTGAAAACGATTTGATGCGTTAGAAGGCGCACCTCCAGGAGGACTATTATCACTCCCATTTGGGCCGCCTCCTCCACTCAGAGGAATCGAACTATCATAATTACTATCACTAGATCCACTTTCAGAACCTTTATTGACTTTCTTTCCTTTATTCACTTTTCCTTTCTTTCCAGAACCTTTATCGACTTTTCCTTTCTTTTCGGAACCTTTATTGACTTCAACATTCTCTTGATTTCCTTTGACTTTATCTTGATCATATTGAGTAGGAGGATTAGACGATGGGAACATATTCTTCGACGAATCTTTAGGGTCTCTGGGAAGCGAATCGGAACTGTTACGCGAAAATGTTGCATCCCGCGTAGATTTACTAGTATTCTCTAGTAAATCAATGTTGGATATGGTGATAAGCAGGGTGCGAATAAATTGGGGCACGGAGAAATAAAGAAGTGTGGGGAAGAAGCAGCCGAGCTCATTCCCTTCCATTCCTGGGCCCAAAGCAGTGCTTTGTTTCCTGGCCAAATCAAGGATTTGGGGCTGATTGCAAAAGATATCTGAATAGAAAGATAGATCCCCTGCAAAACGGGCCTCTGCTTCACCCACACGGTATGGCTCCCTCATTTCAAACCAAGCTGTAGACCGAGTAGGAAACAGCTAAAGGTTTCGGTCCAAAGGTAAGAAGATCCGTTGGTTGGAAATCCGTATCAATTGTTACTGGTTCTCCAGTTCTTGGTACGGTGTCATGTGACTCTAAAGCCCCAACTAGGCTAGATCGAGATCTTGGTCCTTGCTAGGCTTACTCGCGTAAATAACCCCCATGTCTTAGGTGTTCTCGGGGGTAAGCGAGTCAGTACAATCGGTTGCACAACCGTCCAGTCCATATCATAATTGTCATAATCAATCATATCAGTAGGTGGCATACTTGCCTGCTCAAGTCCATCTACTATGGATGTGGGCTTGGACCAAGCCATCCCCAAACACTGAACCGGATCTTGAAAACGGGACTGAACTGAATCCGACTTCTTGGTAGCCCAGTGGCTTTTGGTCCCCATCGGAAAGTGCTGAATGGATTGCTCCTTGCCCAACGACAAAAAGAAAGAAATTTAGGAGAGGATTGATAGGTTTAAGCATTCAGGGCTGGTCGCTCTTATGGATACCTGTGAGCTAGAGTCGGGAATCGAAAAGGAGACAACGGAAGCCGTACAGATCTAGTTGGGAATGCTGTTCATGCAGTGGAGAGCGTAAATGACCGGCCCTTGAGG
This sequence comes from Triticum urartu, assembly GCF_003073215.2. Lineage (NCBI taxonomy): Eukaryota > Viridiplantae > Streptophyta > Magnoliopsida > Poales > Poaceae > Triticum > Triticum urartu. The sequence goes on from NW_024110903.1 coordinate 15,073, forward strand.
CGCGAGTAGACTTATCATATAGAAAGGAAAGAGATAAGCGGAGGGAGGATGGTTTGATGATAGCCAAGATCTCCATCTCATTTGTCACTCTCGTATTCTTAATAGGAATCGGCAAGCAGATACAACCACTAGGCCATTGCCATTCGACTAGTCTATCAGAGTATCCTACGAAGTCAGGTCCAGTAGGCGTAGGATGCGCTAAGCCATTCGATCTTCCTGATGGTGGTCCACCATAGAGCTCCTATGTAGCCATTTGTTTTCTCGCTTAACTAATTTGTATGAGGCGATACAGCTGAGATCAGCCAATGGTTCGAGCACTTAGCACAATGTGCCACTTAACCAGACGAGCACAAGACCGGGTCTACCTACCTGATGACATTTATGAAAAACGAACGTTGTATTAACGGGTTTCTATCAGTTAGTAACAAAGCCGGCAGTATCCTTGAATTCAGGGGTCATCTACGGGAGGTATGTCTCCATGTGTGCCGAAGAAGCGTCTATCATTATACGCTGTTTATCCAATCCAAAACTGATTCGTTTAGTTGGTAGAACCCACGCCAATATCATATTGAATCTCTCTCGTCCAATAACAGTTTCCGAGAGTTACTTTATTCAAATTCTCTCCTTTCCAAAGCTCCACAAGGAAAAAAGAGTAATAGGACAACAATATTGCTTTCATTTATTTTGAGTTCTTTCTTTGTTGAGATGGAAATCGACGTTCTTTTGAAAAGGGCTAGGTAGTTTGCGCGCAGGCAAAACTTCTTCATGAAAGGTCAAAAATAGACTTGGATTTCATGGGTTTCTTAATGACTAGTCATTCGTTTGAAGCCTTAAGAAACCGGCAGAGAAAGCGGCAGTTTTTTTCTGAATGACCTTATTTCGAGAATCAACTAACCGACAAATCCGTAGCCCAGGTGATTCGCTGCCTCCCTCTCGCCAAAATGGGATGAATCTTCTCATGCAGCTTTTTGATTATTTAGGGCGCAGCGAAGCCAATTTCCATCAAGGCAAGGGGGTAAATAAGGGGGAAGAGGAGTTGTAACGATAGAAAATATTAATGACTATAAGGAACCAATGATTCTCTCTTCTTAAACAACCTATATACTCCACACTTAACAAGCATTTGATAGATTATCCAACCCCGAGCAATCTTAGTTATTGGTGGGGGTTCGGTTCGTTAGCAGGTATTTGTTTAGTCATTCAGATAGTGACTGGCGTTTTTTTAGCTATGCATCACACACCTCATGTAGATCTAGCTTTCAACAACGTAGAACACATTATGAGAGATGTTGAAGGGGGCTGGTTGCTCCGTTATATGCATGCTAATGGGGCAAGTATGTTTCTCATTGTGGTTCACCTTCATATTTTTCGTGGTCTATATCATGCGAGTTATAGCAGTCCTAGGGAATTTGTTCGGTGTCTCGGAGTTGTCATATTCCTATTAATGATTGTGACAGCTTTTATAGGATACGTACCACCTTGGGGTCAGATGAGCTTTTGGGGAGCAACAGTAATTACAAGCTTAGCTAGCGCCATACCAGTAGTAGGAGATACCATAGTGACTTGGCTTTGGGGTGGTTTCTCCGTGGACAATGCCACCTTAAATCGTTTTTTTAGTCTCCATCATTTACTCCCCCTTATTTTAGTAGGCGCCAGTCTTCTTCATCTGGCCGCATTGCATCAATATGGATCAAATAATCCATTGGGTGTACATTCTGAGATGGATAAAATTGCTTCTTACCCTTATTTTTATGTAAAGGATCTTGTAGGTCGGGTAGCTTCTACTATCTTTTTTTCCATTTGGATTTTTTTTGCTCCTAATGTTTTGGGGCATCCCGACAATTATATACCTGCTAATCCGATGCCCACCCCGCCTCATATTGTGCCGGAATGGTATTTCCTACCGATCCATGCCATTCTTCGCAGTATACCTGACAAAGCGGGAGGTGTAGCCGCAATAGCACCAGTTTTTATATCTCTCTTGGCTTTACCTTTTTTTAAAGAAATGTATGTGCGTAGTTCAAGTTTTCGACCGATTCATAGATTTTTTAAGACAACATTTAGGGTTTTTCCTGGGTTTGGTACCAAATCTGGATAAACTCCTTTTGGTTCTTAAAACAGAGGAAATTCTCTTTCTGGCTTTCCGCTTCCCACGGGATGCGAACATGTTTAAATTGCCCCTAAAGAAGATCAAAGATATGATTCAAGAAGCAATGGCTAAAGAGGAGGAAAATAGAGAAAAGCCTCCAGTGGAAGGTTGTGAAGACCATCGTATGACTCCGAAGGAAAGGAAAAAATTGCTTGAAGCATTTTCTTTCCTATGGGAGAAAAAACAATGAATTGGAACTATTGAGTGGTGTAGGTATCCATCTTAGCAAATAGAGATACCGAGGCCCACCAACCTACTACTTGTTGGTTTGGTGGGGAAAGAGGAGTGGGTATGAGGGCTTCTTTCACTGTTTCCCTAAGTTCAAAAGTGAATGTGGAAACACTGTCTATGGTCTGGTTATAGCATCCCCTTTCTCAATTCCTTTCTGGTCAATAAGGATGGTTATAGCCAGCTTAGAAGGGAATTCTAAATGTAAGAAGTTGCTGGATGGTTTGCTCCAATGAAGAGGTACACCTAGGTAGGAGGGAGGGAGCTTTCCCACTTTGCAGACGAGTAGTTCTGCCGCTCCGCGTTGGATAGGAAAGGGGTGGAGAAGGTTCATTTATAAGGAATCTACTTGTTGCATAATGCACATGCCACAAACAATAAAGTGGAAGCACACTTAGATGAAGAGGATGGTGAATTGATCAATAATCCCATGTATTTTTTTGCTGAGAAATCTTGGATCAAGACATACAAGGCAGCATTGGTCAAACATAGGACTACCTAGGCTAGGTCATTCATTGCTTGGTCCGCTATATTCGTTTTGTCTTCTAGTTCTCCACAGGGACTTCCTACTACTTCGCCGAATCTCTCATCTGAGAAAGTAGGTCACCTGGGTCGGGTAAAGCAGCGTAGATAAGGCTGGAGTTTATGACAAGTTGATGTCTACTAGGGCATTGACTGTACAAGCAGGTAAGTATAGGGCTCGGCTAGGAATTCGTTTATGCTTATATTTATAAGCTTTCTTCTCACTAGGTAGGGCGGGTAGTTGATCTTATTGCCCTGCATCATATGAGAAGGAGTTCTTCCACGAAATAGAGGTCGTCTATGGTCTTTGTGGCATTGATGGATAGTACTAGTCTGTTGTCAACAAATAGACTGGCTAGGTCATAGTCTGCTAAGTCTACTAGTGGGATATGAATATGCATTAGTAGTAGTTATTGCTGCCGGATTGGTATTAACAGTTGGTCAAGTCTAACGTAACGTTTTTAAGTAGAAGGATAGGGCATTAATTACCTGGGGTCGATAGGTACACCTTTATAATAAATTATTAGCACAAAGCTCTCATCTCATTTTTCATAGGTAGGCGAAAACTCTATAGTGATAGTGTAGTGTATATTGTCTTGGATTCTTTCTATTGTTATGGGAAAGGCATATCCCCACCCAGTTCTTCTTCGTCTTAATTAATAACTCCTTCCTGAACTTCAAAGTACGATAGAAACTTACTTATATCTCGTAGGAAAACTAGAGAATGAGCCATCTCCATCTCGTAGAGAAACTAGAGAGGTGCTGGGCGCAGCTGAAAGGAAATCCAAGAAGAGTCCATGAAAGGCTAGCACGATTAGGATCCTTTGTAGGGTTTATCACGGAAGAGAAGGCTATGAAGCGAACATCTCTTCTTTGGGAGAGAGGGGAAGATCTATGCAGGAGCCAGAGGACTGCACACAGCTGGTACAACCTCGTGTGGTACATTTTACATGTTCTTACAAGTCCGATGGTACAGTTGACCTAGTATCAAATTATTATAGATTCCGTTGGCAGCCATTGCCCCCTGCATGTCGTCTGACACGACCGAAACGAAACTTTACACCCCCTAGAAGCCCCCTGTCGGCATCGAAAACGGAGGGAAGTGCGCATGCTGATGTTTAATCATGCGATGCCAATGATGTAAGCGCAGGCCCGCGGGTGCAGAGAGGTTCATCAGGGGCAAGCTTCAGAGGTGGGGGGTTACGATTGTGGAAGATCGCGTGGAGGCAGGGGTTGGAGATGTGATGCAAGGGTGCGGGGAATTGGGTGGAAGGACAGTCGTTAATGTGGAGTCAGGACGGGCGTGAGGCAAGAAGTGGAGGGAAGTGGGATCTAGATTAGAAGAGATAAATACGATATTCCTGATACCCGTGGACGATCCCTAGCCTAGCTTGGCAATCCCTTGAAAATGCAATGCATTTTCCCTTGAGATGAAATTGCTTTTTCAGTGATAACTAAAAAAACTCTCAAATCAACTCACGCATATTCCCTTGCTTCTGTTAACTACGCATATCTCCTGTTTCTATACTTGCTAGCTAGCAACCTCTTATCACACAGAAAGCGTGACATGAATGCATACCCCCGTGTATACAACTCCTTACTATCTCTAATATACCGTTGCTTGTTCGGCACATAGACCTATTATTATTATCGGTCAGGCTTTCCTTTTGGCAGGTGATTACTATATATAATATAGCAGGCTTTCCCTTATCCGTTCGCTTAGGTATCTGACTGTGTAGCGCAGTTCGCCGATTCCCGGGGCTGGCACGGCACAACCGGATCCCCATCCTTAGCCAAAGTCCGTACTTTACCCCGTTCCTGATCCCCAATGCTAGGGTTGAATAGTAGCCAGCCTTGAGATCTATACTTTATCCATTGGTCAAGTAGCATAATTGTTTACCAGGTCTTTCTTCTTGGATAGATATGGCCCTACCTTCCTCTTAAGGAATCCGTTCATGATGCCCTGGCTACACTGACTGGACTATGCTGTGCGCTTTCGAGAAGATTCACACTACCGGCAAAAGGAAGC
>NW_024110903.1:27500-39845 GCF_003073215.2 Triticum urartu
GATTTCCCATATGGAGAAAAAGCTACCTTCAATCCATAGTGCCATCTTTCTCTTAAAATGACATTAGTTATGCTTTCTTCAAGATCGAGATCATCTAAGACCTATGTCTGATCCCGTCCAATAGCAGGTTTAGTGAGCACCACAGACCAATCCACCTACTTTGATAGCATAAAATCGTTCGGGGATTTTAATGTAAAAACACCTGCGCAGAGCTTGGAGAGCAGAGCACTCGGGTGCGATGGGTTGATTGATTCCATAGTAGGTTTCTGAGTTCATCAGGTGTGCTCGTGCCTGAAATGCTTTTCACAAGAAGCTAGTCAGAAAAAGGGGCACGCAGCTACGCGATTCTAACTGCTCTTGGTTTTGTAACTCACTGCTCTTGGTTTTCTACGTGGGAGTTGGTCCGGATAACATATCTTAACGAGGGATATAAAAGGGCGAAGGTCAATGAAATGGGGTCCTTATACGTATCTGCCCATGTTCAATCACTGAAGTAATGAATCTAAACAAGAAAACGAAGTAGAAGTGAAAAGCTTTTCTAATATATTTTTATATCTCTTTGCTCAATTTTCCCCTTTAATGTCCCTCTCCATTATTATTCATAGTAATGTGCTCCTCGCTGAGCTTTATGATTTCCATTGTCATTCTTCCCTCTCCTCTCTAATTGCTTTTCATTGTCTCTTTGCGTTTACCCTATTTTCGTGACTCTCCTCTCTTTCTTCTCCCCGTACCATTATTTTGATCGTTTCTGAATCTTGAGATTGCTTCAATGCATGTGATCCCTCTCCTCAGCCTTCCCCTCCTAAATCTTAGAATCCTAATGCCACAGGTGCTATGTCGGAAATCCATTTTTTTATCCTCTGCCCAAGGAAAATCAAAGAAGAAGAAAGCCCTGGTATTCTCTACTTGAATTCGGGAAGATTCAGATACCGAAAGCAATAGGAATGGGAAAGCGGAGCGGGCAATAGGTTTATGACTGAGCACTAGAGCCTGGAATAGTAGGAATGAAGGTTGGGAAATATGCCATGCAGAATTCCAATAAGTTGGCACTGCTTTCCCTTTCCATATGAAAAATGGAGAGGAAAAGCATGGGTGGACCAAGCGTTTTAACCGGAATCTAGTGACGGAGAAAGAAGAAAGAATGGGAAGAAAGCAGCCATGGGCAAGCTTTAATTAATAGAAATAAGTAGGAGTTACAGCCTTTAAATTCGAGTGAAACGAGCCTTTGACGTAGTCACAAATTCGACTGCCCTTTCACTATTATTATTATTTCGAGTAATAGCAGAAGGAGTGCCAAAGCCCATTTTAGTAGAAAGCTGCTGCCCTTTTCTAGTAATACGGAGTGACATAATCAATCAAATTCGACTGGTTGGTCCCCCTTATTAGTCAATTGCTTTTGACGTATTAGGTGGGAATGGGAGAGCCTCTTTTCTTTCCGCAATGGAATCGGCTTAAGCTCGACCTTTTCTTTCATTTCCTATCATAGGGATATAAAAAGAAATCCAATTGCGTTTTTCTTAGTTTAGAATATCAAAAGACATCCCACAACCCGGTCTTAGGTTCAGAGTCGCTTTGTGGGAACTTCAAGAGAGAGAAGAGAGATCATAGCTTAATATCAAAGGTCAGGTATACCTGCCTACGTTCGGCATACACATTCACTAGTTCCATTCGGAACCTTTCTCTAGATGGAATCCTGATTCGACTTTCAAATGCAAGAGCAAGAATGCCGTGAGGGAGCCCTATCTAAAAAATGCAAGGCCAGATCCCACTTTCTTTAATCGAGCGGGCAAGGGATCGCAAACATCTTTTCTTTTCAGAGAAAAGGTTTTCAAAAGATATCCCGAAGGGGTCTTAGGTAAGGTAAGGAGTGACAGCTCTATTCAATAAGCTGGCTCTTTAAGGGAAGATAGGGCATCTCCTAAAATGTGGAAGTTTGGTGCTTTAGAGATAGGGCCGGCACGCTTTGCTGGAAAGCAATAAGTCAACAAAACAAGGTAGGTCTACCCCCTAATAAAGGTTTCGCTCGACGACCCTATATCCATTCTTGATTAAAGAACAGAGAGTTAGGTTTATTATCTCCAGTTTGATGCTATCTTCTCCACGACTTGGTTCTTATGGATCTCCTCCAGGTCCTAGGCATCTTGTCTCTAGCTCTGCTCTCTATCGGTAGTAAAATCAGTACTTTGTCTTTGCCTGTCTCTGTCCATTCCTTCAACACTGATGGACTCAGAGTGGCATAACCCCTTTAATAAGAAGCATAAGACCTAAAGCGAGGAGATAGAATCTAAAGAATGATAGCAAGTTCTTTGAAATTGGGAAGAAAGCCAAGGATACGGTGGTGTGTAGGGTCTTTCAAATCAATCAGGAAAGCGTGAGCTGAGAAGGAACACATCTTTCCGCGCCTTGACAAGTGGATCTACCAAGAATAGCTTTTTCAGCCGTTACTTATTATATAATAGCTCGATCCGCTCACGCATTTGATTGATTTCTCCCCTCTCTTTTGAAAATCTTCCATTCGAACAGGAAGATTCCCTTCTCGCTGTGTATCCAGAACCTGAGGATGATGAGGATCTATAAAGGTTCTTTGATCGAGCTCTCGCTTCGGCTTCTTTTGTTGCCGAAGACCAGGACCCGTCTTATTTGCTGAAAACCTGTCTGTTTAGGGACTCTTTCCTTTCAATGGACATACTTGCCTGGAACTGATTCTACCTTGAGAGCGCTTCCCTCTTTTCTGATTCCTTCCCTTTGACCACCGAAAATACAACTTCTAATAGCCATTTCTATTTTATAGATGTTTCAAACAAGTGATTTTACACTTTGATCCTTCCTGTCTTTCCCCGATAGAGGAGTTTGACCCTTCCACTTCTGCCTTTGCCCTTTGTACTTCTTCCCGCAATTGAGATCCCTGTTAAGGAAGAATATCTCGCTCGTGCTTTTTTTGCGAGGAAATCGCTCTACTTTTTCCAGCGATGAGTGATTGAGTAAGGTCTAATTCAATCTGTGTTATGACCTACCTTTTTTGATTGAAGTAAACGAGAGCTTTACTTCTTCTTTTCAAACCCTAAGGTTTGAGCTCGTCCTCGGGTCGGATTCGGATCCTTTTCTCTCTTTTGAAATTCCATAGATATAGATGTCTCGACTGCCGAATCCGAATCCTTAGAACAACTCGATTCCGTTGATTCACTGTCCATTTGTCCTTCAACCGGATTAATGGTCAACGACTTTGACAGCCTTTCCTTCACACAAGGTTTTTAATCCATCTCCCCCGCTTAGGGCAGTAAGGGGAAGTAGCGATATTCCGATTCCTTCGTGGGGAATCAACGAAGGCAGCCGCTCCAGCAGCTTTAGTACTTAAGTTAACGCCCCAGCCCTTATCCCGCGATGAGAAGGTAGATGCGGTAAGCCAACTCCTATCCTTCTTGCGGAAAGGGCATTCAATGCCATCTTCATTCCCTTCCTTGCTTCGAGGAGCAGGTCGAATAGTCAAAGAAGGGGATGGCTAATTCCAGGAATAGAGTAGCATTCTCAAGCACTACCCTCCGTTTTTTTTTCAGTCCATATAAAACAGTCAATCTACCAGCAGCAGAGGCTGCAGATACATGTCCACCACCTGTTTATCTACTACCATAAGCGGGAGCAGTTGCAGGTAAAGAGTGTTGTGAGGGCTTTCATTTGCGCGTTAAGGGCAGTTTCTGTTATAGCACTAGAAATCTGTGCCGTTAGTCGAATGCTCGGAATGAAAGAATGACTATTTCCTTGCTGGAACATAATGACAACCGCAGGAATTCGGAATAAGACATGTTAAGTTTCTCCTCTTTCTGTCTAATGACTACTACGACATGCCTAGACTATAACATTCCTACGGAGTGCTGCCCATAGATTACGGAACACTTGGCATATGTTGATTGAGTCCCGGGTATAGCTCCCTCACTCGCTCTACTTTGAATCACGAATTAGCGTATGAAAAGCGGCGATCTTTCTCTATTTCTTCCTCTTCCACCAAAACAAACAAGTTGTTTTCGGGCGTCAGGCAAACTTAGTTCTTCGTTCCTCCGGTAATTGGATTGATATATAAGGATTGGGGTTGTCACCCGTATGCTTCTTATCTTTGGCTTCGAACAAGGGGAGTCCTTTCAAGCTTCATCAAATCCATGGCATAAGGTCTGTTTTTCATTATAGAATTGAGCAAGAATCGGATTGTGAATTAGGATTGTATGCAAGAAGGGATTCGGAAACAGGAAAGCGAGTCAAGTAATCCGAATACGTAGCCACTCTCATTCTAATGCTTATATCCAGAACTAGTTCACCGAACAAAGGGACAGAACTACTGACTAAACTGTAGCGATCTAATACCTAAACTTGAACTCTGAAATAGCACTCATTCATTCAATTATTTGAAGCTAAGGTGCGGGAAAAGAATACATAAGGTTAGATATGAACTAGTTGACTGTTCGATTGAGGGACTACGATGCATTTTACTCATGTTTTTATTCCATTCCAGGATTCATTCATATTCAACCATAACGAGACTCAATTACGAAACTAGGGCCCTTGCTTTCCCAACTGGAGAAGGAAACTTCCAACCAAATAGGAGGGACCCAGAAGAAGAGATAAATGACAACTGTCTCTAGAGAATTGAAAAGAGGTGTGCGAACTATGTTATTGAATCGGCCATGAAAACCTAAAATGAAGGAATAGGGGGTATGGGATAAGCATGTATTGGAGGCGGGTTTCCCAATAAGTCAATAGCTATCCTTCGCTATCTGGGGCTAGCTCACTCTATGAGATAAGTTTCATGTATGGTTCGAAGCAGTTAACTCCCTTTTAAGGAGCGATCGATCAGCCCCGACCATGACCGGTCTAGAATCTCTCTCATTGAGCTTCTCTTTTGCGCCTGCTTTCTTCTTGATTTATTGCAGCAGCTAGTCTCCCTTTTCCAAATTCGATTATAAGTGAAGTGAGTTATGTTTCAAGAAATTCCATCCATTTCATCGCCCAGAATAATACCCAGTCCTGCCAATCTCTACGACAATCTCTGGTTTAGTTTAGTTGATCTTTTTCTATTATGAAAAGCAAGGAAACACTAGTAATGGTGGAAACAGAACTTAGAAATCTAAGGCTGAAGGCTAGTTTCATTAACGAGTCTCACCTATTTCTTACTTCCCCTACCAGCCCTACCTACATCACCTTTCATATGGAACAGGCATGCTTTAGTGATGGGGCTAGCCGCTTTCACAAGAAATCAAACCAAACAAAGACACTTAGCATAGGAGTAGATTAGGGCATCTAGTGCTCTGTTCATCGTCTGAGGACTCTAAGGTGCTAAGGGAAATAGCTCCGTCCCATTTGATATCCCTAGCCTTGGTGGATCAGTGCAATGAGAAAAAACTCTTCCATTCTATCTATGGTAGATAAAGGAGCTTCAAAGCCGTAGCCATCCTCATGGCCTTTTCACTCTACAGCCGTTGCACTTTTTTATTAAATGAAATAGTTCGTTTTCTCGCTCTTAACTCGAAAGTACTAACTAAATAGGGGCACGGAGAAATAAAGAAGTGTGGGGGAGAAGCAGCCGAGCTCATTCCCTTCCATTCCTGCTCTATAGTAGGGGTTATGTCCCCCTTTCCTAGTGAGAGCAATACGCAATGCTGCTACGAATAGAGATAGTGCCCTATCCACTGCAAAACGGTACTCTGCTTCAACCACACGGTATGGCTCCCTCATTTCAAACCAAGCTGTAGACCGAGTAGGAAACAGCTAAAGGTTCCGGTCCAAAGGTAAGAAGATCCGTTGGTTGGAAATCCGTATCAATTGTTACTGGTTCTCCCGTTCTTAGTACTGTGTCATGTGACTCTAAAGCCCCAACTAGGCTAGATTGAGATCTTGGTCCTTGCTAGGCTTACTCGGGTAAATAACCCCCATGTCTTAGGTGTTCTCGGGGGTAAGCGAGTCAGTACAATCGGTTGCACAACCGTCCAGTCCATATCATAATTGTCATAATCAATCATATCAGTAGGTGGCATACTTGCCTGCTCAAGTCCATCTACTATGGATGTGGGCTTGGACCAAGCCATCCCCAAACACTAAACCGAATCTTGAAAATGGGACTGAACTGAATTTGACTTCTTGGTAGCCCAGTGGATTTTGGTCCCCATCGGAAAGTGCTGAGTGGATTGCTCCTTGCCCAACGACAAAAAGAAAGAAATTTAGGAGAGGATTGATAGGTTTAAGCATTCAGGGCTGGTCGCTCTTATGGATACCTGTGAGCTAGAGTCGGGAATCGAAAAGGAGACAACGGAAGCCGTACAGATCTAGTTGGGAATGTTGTTCATGCAGTGGAGAGCGTAAATGACCGGCCCTTGAGGCGCGAGTAGACTTATCATATAGAAAGGAAAGAGATAAGCGGAGGGAGGATGGTTTGATGATAGCCAAGATCTCCATCTCATTTGTCACTCTCGTATTCTTAATAGGAATTGGCAAGCAGATACAACCACTAGGCCATTGTCATTCGACTAGTCTATCAGAGTATCCTACGAAGTCAGGTCCAGTAGGCGCAGGATGCGCTAAGCCATTCGATCTTCTTGCTGGTGGTCCACCATAGAGCTCCTATGTAGCCATTTGTTTTCTCGCTTAACTAATTTGTATGAGGCGATACAGCTGAGATCAGCCAACGGTTCGAGCACTTAGCACAATGTGCCACTTAATCGGACGAGCGCAAGACCGGGTCTACCTACCTTATGACATTTTTGAAAAACGAACATTGTATTAAGGGGTTTCTATCAGTTGGTAACAAAGCCGGCAGTATCCTTGAATTCAGGGGTCAGCTATGGGAGGTATGTCTCCATGTGTGCCGAAGAAGCGTCTATCATTATACGATGTTTATCCAATCCAAAACTGATTCGTTTAGTTGGTAGAACCCACGCCAATATCATATTGACTCTCTCCCGTCCAATAAGAGTTTCCGGGAGTTACTTTATTCAAATTCTCTCCTTTCCAAAGCTCCACAAGGGGGTAAATAAGGGGGAAGAGGAGTTCATAGAGAAAAAACAAATGCAAAATAAGGATTTCCTTACTGTGTTTTGTAATCTTCCTATTTTAGAGAAAGGTATTCTCCTTTTTTTCTGTTTTAGTTCTGTTAGCTTGCATTTGGCAAGTAAAAAGCTATTTGAAGAATATTGATGTCGCGTATGTTTCGGTGCTCTCTGATTTCGCGGAGCGAAATCGAATTCAAGCTCAAAAGGCGGGCTATGTGGCTCTGCATGATTTGTCATTCTCGTGGTTGAGGGGGGTTAGAATGACCGTAATCACTGTACGTAAAAGACGTACAGGTAAAAGGGGGGGGGGTCTGATTTTCAGACATTGAGCGTGCGGGATATCGCTTTCAAAAAAATCCTTCGTGTCCACCATGGGCATGAAAAGCAATTACGCAGATTAAGGAGGCACTGAACTGCGAAAACAAAAGCGACTCCTTATTGGTAGAGGATAGGTGGGTCCTGGTCCAACCTAAGTCAGTTCGAACCTAACGAGTCGTAATCATCTGTAGCAAACACTACTGACCACTAACTTGATCTCCGATCAGTGGTGAAGGTTGTGAGTGAAATGAGTGGTTTACATACAGCATGGTAAAGAGCAGCGTAGGGCTATACCTGGCAATTCAGCTTTCAAAGAAATGGAGTACTAACACGTCGACTCAAAGCATCAACTACTTGATTTGTGGCTCCTAATTTGTAGACAATGAGATAGTTGAATCTCTCCAAATAAGCTTCCCATCTTGCCATATCAACATGCTGATGATCTTTGAAATGCTTCAAGGCTTGATGGTCAGCATAGACAAGAAACTCCTTAGGCAGCAAATAAACCTCCCGTGTTTTCAAAGCTCTGAATACAGCATACAACTCTTGCTGATATGTACTCCATTTCTTACTTGCATCACTTAGCTTCTCACTTCTGAAATGGTCTTCGGTGTTGGCCATTCTCTGATAGCAGCAACTTTGGATTCATTCGATAGTGAGGCAAATTAGGAAGACTAGCACCAGGAATTAGATCAATTCGGTGCTGAATATCCCTCATGGGTGGCAATTGTTGAGGCTCTCAGGTAGCCTAATTCTCCTTTCGAACTTTGAGGTGGAGATTGACTTGGTGCGAAGGAAAATAGTAGATCTTCCATAGGCGCTTTTCGGACTACATGCCAGTCTTTTTCACCAAGAGCTTGTTTCGAAATGGAGAAGTACTTTGGAATGATTTTATTGGGATGCTAGTGAGTTAATGAGCACTCTTTGCATGGTTCCATCAACCCTTTTCTTGCGTGTTCTAAATCGACTTCTCATCTATAAAGAAGAGATGCCCCGTAGAATCCAGGCCACCGAAGCTAACAAAGGGCTAAGGAGACCCATTTAGTTCTTTGTTCTTATGCTGACTAAAGCTAGCGGAGCCACAGCTTGAATCTCCCTAGAAATCCCCACTCGTAGCCCGACGGTTGGGTTTGTTAAGCATATTCGATTGGAAGCTCTTCTTCTTCGGGTTAAGCGATGGTAGTTTTAGGCTTGGCTTATCACCATATCCAACCCGAATTCCGTAGTTCGAAAGGAGAATTAGGCTACCTGAGAGCCTCAACAATTGCCACCCATGAGGGATATTCAGCACTGAATTGATCTACCAACGTAGATCAATTTACTAGAATTTAAAAACCAGGCAAAACATTGAGATGCCTAGTTTTTAAATTCTAGTAAATCCAAAACTCGCCTCATATTCATGAAACTTGGCATGCTATCATGGACGGCATCAACATGCCGTGGTAAAAAATTTGTCCCATTTGGGGCAGGTTTGGGTATAAGCTTCTCACAACAAGTGTGATGGTTTCGGTAGGGAACATGCCACCTTTGGGGACGAAACGATATTCATTGCCTCTTATTGTTTTCAAAAAAATTCTAGTGCCAACATAGAACAACGGGAGTGTTGTGTTTAATCTTGGAATTTTTCGGGGTTCGTTTGGCCTTTTTTATACGTTAACTGGATTTTCTAGGCATTTTATGTGCATAATTCAAATTTGAACTACAAGCACATGCTCCAGAGCACCAAAGTTGGTTGAAAAATCACTTGTGTGTCCTTGGGTGAATTTATAGGTCCCATGCAAGAAATGGGAATGAAATTCAAACATCTGGGCACTATTGATTGTTGGCAAAATGTTGAGATGCTTGGTTTTTAATTTCTAGTAAATCAAAAACTCATCTGAAATTCATGAAACTTGGCGTGCTATCATGGAGCGGCATCAACATGTCGTGGTAAAAATGTTGTCCCATTTGGGGCAGGTTTGAATCACAAACCAGAGCTTCTCACAACAAGCGTGATGGTTTCGGTAGGGAACGTGCCACCTTTGGGCGAAACGATATCCATTGCCTCTTATTGCTTTCAAAAAAATTCTAGTGCCAACATAGAACAACATGAGTGTTGTGTTTAATCTTGGAATTTTTCAGGGTTCGTTTGGCCTTTTTTATACGTTAATCGGGTTTTCTAGGCATTTTATGTGCATAATTCAAATTTGAATTACAATCACATGCTCTAGTGCACCAAAGTTGGTTGAAAAATCACATGTGTGTCCTTGGGTGAATTTCTAAGTCCCATCCAAGAGATGGGAATGAAATTCAAACACCAGGGCACCGTTGATTGCCGGCAAAATGTTGAGATGCCTGGTTTTTAATTCTAGTAAATTCAAAACTCGTCTGAAATTCATAAAACTTGGCATGCTATCATGGAGTGGCATCAACATGCCGTGGTAAAAAAATTGTCCCATTTGGGGCAGGTTTGGGTATAAGCTTCTCACAAACCAGAGCTTCTCACAACAAGCGTGATGGTTTCGGCAGGGAACATGCCACCTTTGGGGATGAAACCATATCCGTTGCCTCTTATTGCTTTCAAAAAATTTCTAGTGCCAACATAGAACAACTGGAGTGTTGTGTTTAATCTTAGAATTTTTCGGGGTTCATTTGGCCTTTTTATACATTAACTGGGTTTTCTAGGCATTTTATGTGCATAATTCAAATTTGAACTACAAGCACATGCTCCATTGCATATAAATTTGTTTAAAAATCAATTATGTGTCCTTGGGTGCCTACTTAGATCCCATGCAAGAAATGGGAATGAATTTCAAACACCAGTGCACCGTTGATTGCCGGCAAAACGTTGACATACTTTGTTTTTAAATTCTAGTAAATCTAAAACTCATCTGAAATTCATGAAACTTGGCATGCTATCATGGAATGGCACCTGACATGTTGTCGTATTTTTCGTGTCCATTTTGAGAGAAGGCGCACTCGAATAATGTCAGCCAACAAAGGCATTTTGAAAAAAATAGCTGCCACTTTAATATCTCAAACGTTTGTATAATTCAAACCATGTGTGTTTTGTTAACAATGCATGTGACGCCACGTGTCTTGGTTTTAATGGCTATAGGAGGTGTCGTGTGGACAGCTGCTTGACTGAACGGGAGGCGTGCGAGCGCAGTCCGGTGCGCAGGCTCATCGGGAAGCGTACAAGTTGTTCAACGCAGGATTTGTGCATCTCTTCAATGCAAACAGTTTAGATTACAGTATGGAAATTAAAGCTGGACTTTGGCGCTAAGCCAAGAGACATTGCGATTTTTCAAAATATGCAGCTAAAAATCAATAGCACTATCTATTTTTTGCAACTAAAATTCAGTAATTAAGCATAGATTTCATTCATAGAGATTAAGCAGTCGTTCTCACCGGGAAGCAAGACATCCTTGGACCGCCGACTGCCTCGCTCCCACTAGTCTATATTAATGGTGCCGCTAAGCGGCCGCACCCCCCATCCTTGCCACACACACAATCCTCTCTCTCCGCCCGCATCCTCGACGTCGCTCTGACTCCTCAAAGCCGTCAGTGTACGAGGATGCCGCCGAAGTGCCCCATCGGAGGGAGTGGCAACGCCGGGGCTACTGAAGCACCGAAGCACGGCGTGAATATGGAGACAGAGGTTTCCATCGCCGCCGGCGAGGTGGAGAATGAGGCTGCCAAAAAGTGGAGGTGGGTCGAGAAAGAACCGCAAGCGACTCCAGCAGGCCTAGACTTCATCAACAACCTCCCCGATGATATGTTGATAGTCATCATATCCCTCCTCCCAATCAAATATCGGGCGAGGACAGCCGCCCTTTCCCGGCGGTGGCACCCCCTATGACTCGTCACCCCTGTCGACCTCCTCGACGCCCACAAGCTCTGCCATGTCTATCGCCAAAACTTGAATGCGTTCTCCCAGATCCACGACACTCGCACCATGGCCCAATCAAAGGCCTTATCATGGGCAAGTTCCGTTCCAATGGCAAGGACCGAGCCAAGCTTGACGAGTGGTTATGATCCCCTACCATAGATCAGCTCAAGAAGCTCCGTTTTAATGACGGGCATATGCTCTTGCTGCCAACGTCCGTGCTCCGCTTCGCGCCCACGCTGCGCCTCACCAAGTTCATGAACTGCCACCCCCCCTAATGACGCGCCCGCTCTTTTTCTACCACGACTGAAGCACCTCAAGCTCGTCGTCGTCCGCATCCCAAAGGATGACATGGAGCACTCGAGTTCCTTCTTCTTCAGGCGATGAATTAGTTGAGAACCTTGCACATCACATCCAGGACTCAACGGACTATTTATGTGTGTTGCTGGTGCTGCAACGAGAGATCACAAAAGATGGACCACAATATGGTCATCCAGGACACACCTTCCCTTGAGAGATTAATTGTAGTTGATCAACAAGGTCCAACAAGAATCAATGTCATTTCTGCGCCGAAATTGGAAGTGGTGGGCTACTCGTCTGTCAAATACTACAACTTTCACGTACAACGGTCGCCTTATACCTCTCCTTCTTGATATCAACGTTATTTCTAGTTTTTAAGATGTATGTTCGTCTGTCATCCAGCGAAGCTTCACCCAGACTCTGGGCACAGTGAAGGTCTTGGCACTAGAATCTGTCGTCCCCAACCTGTGAAGGAAATATGCCCTAGAGGCAATGATAAAGTTATTATTTATTTCCTTATATCATGATAAATGTTTATTATTCATGCTAGAATTGTTTTAACCAGAAACTTAGTACATGTGTGAATACATAGACAAACAGAGTGTCACTAGTTTGCCTCTACTTGACTAGCTCGTTGAATCAATGATGGTTATGTTTCCTAACCATAGACATGAGTTGTCATTTGATTAAACGGGATCACATCATTAGATAATGATGTGATTTACTTGACCCATCCGTTAGCTTAGCATGATGATCGTTTAGTTTGTTGCTATTGCTTTCTCCATAACTTATACATGTTTCTATGACTATGAGATTATGCAACTCCCG
>NW_024110904.1:0-21981 GCF_003073215.2 Triticum urartu
ACCTCGATGCCATCATGTATAGTGTCACTTGTCCCCTGGCACTATTTATGAAGTAACCCAGGGGACAAGCGTGACACCCCACCATACCCCCTTGCTCCCATGCCACCACATAGCTTACATACTAAGCTAGCCATGCCTATATAAGGCACACACCCATCCATCCACACTCACTCACGCATGAGCTCACACACACCCATTCGGCCATAGGCCATGGGCATAGCCGGCCACTAGAGCATGTCTCATGCAGGCATACACCAAGTCAGATACCCACGGTACTGATCTCAGATACAGCTCCAGGAGCGCTTTGTACTAGACATATCAGATACACTCAGACATGCACCAGTAGGAGTATTATCTCTCCGGAGAGCTCCGAAGCTGGGTAAACCACCGCGTGCTACTCGCATACCCGCTCCCGGGCCTATCAGCAGTAGTCTTACCCTCACACTAAGCCCTTGTGGCATCTGTCGACTCGCAAGCCCCCCGTGAGAAATACCACGACAGTCTGTGTCTGGATAAATGTCTTAAGGAAAGGCAAATTGGTTCGACCGAACACACTGCATCAGCCGAATTGGTTTGAATCCCCGTGAGGCAGTTGGAAATGCCAATTTTTTTCTATGGGTACTGACACATGGGGTCCCCTCATCATCCACACAAACGCGCCACCATATATACCACATTTGGCTAAGTACACCTAGTACTCCACATCATTTTCAACTTCTTCGTCCCCTTCTCGACAAGCGCCGCCGCCGCCAGCTCCCGACGACGCATCTCATCGCTGCCTGATCTGTGCGGCCGCCGCCAACTCCGGCAAGTAGGTGAGATCTCCCCTCATCCCCCTCACGAATCTTCTTCCCTTCCCAAACCGCATGCGTCTCCCTCTGGGCGCGGATCTAATCCAAAATTTTTATTTTATACATGCGGTAGATGATTTGTTGATAGATATGATGGTTCTTTGTTAGATTGATGAATGTCGTAGTGTAGGATCTGAGCTGTACAAGGGAAAAGAGAGGAAGCACCGTGTATTGTACTATGGTAGCGTACAATTCAACTTAGAGTTCAATATGTTCTTTGTAGAATGGAGGAAGCACCATGTCAACAGTGTAAGTCACGGTGCCGGACCAGCCTTTGTACTGCCACGCTGTTCGGCATCTACTTCCAGCCTACTTTTATTTTTGCAGCGGTAACAATTTATATGAACCTTCCGACAATTTATTAATTTATTTTTATTGCTATTTCCACTAATGCATTGTGTTTGTTATTTGTTTTTATATTGCACAGATCATTCCATGCAATGTGAGATTGGCATTCAATGAGCTCATCGGAGACACCGTGACCTTCGACGCTCTGGGGGCGTACACTATGCAGGTCGATAAGGGGCGAACGATAACCCAGATTGGAGGAGATGAATGGGATCGCTTCATCACCCGCTTGCGTCTTAGTGGGGGTGAATTGATCAGCTTCTCCTTCAGAGCAGAAAGGCCCAGGATTTCTGTTATCTATCTGAATTTGATTTCCGATAGTGAGGATGAAGTTCATGAGGAGGGCGATGGTGAGGATTCAGATGATGATGAGAACCCACTTGATGAAGCACTCTATGCCCAAAGACTGAGGCTGAGCGGCGATGAAACGTGCAACCTCTGGGACATGCATCCGCTATGTGAAGACTACATCAGGATGCCATTCGTGACACGCCTCACAAGGACGAATGTTAAACAGCATCTCATGGTATGTTACTTACTGTGGTAATTACATGATATTCATGCTTAATAAGTTTACTAGTTGATATGATATGCATGTTGTAGTACTGTGATATATCCTTATGTAGTGTAGTAATATGCGATGATATGGTTAGTGTATGTAGTAAACTAATGATATGCTTAATTACTATAGTAATTTGATGATTAGCGTCTAGTGTAGTGATGTGATGATATATATCCTCAGTGTTGAATCCAATGATATATGTGTCTTCAAGTGTATGATTTGCTGATAATTGCACGTGACGTGCTCATATATCATACCAACTGTTTTAAGAAATTACTTAAGAGGTTATCTGTTAGTTGTGGCATCGAGACGCATGAAGAAGAAATGGCTGCTGGACTGCGCCTTACCAGAACGGGCTCCATCACCACCTGTGCCTACGCAGTGCACATGGACGGTCGCACTGTCTTCAACCGGGTGGGGTGGAAGAAGTTCCTTCATGGCGAGAATCTTCAGGTAGGTCAGGGCATCCTACTCACTGTTGTGAACACCCGTCGCCGTGACTTGAGGATGATGATCACCATCAACGTCATTTAAAACTAGCTGGGCCATGTTTCGATGTGAAATGAACTTGGTATGTTAGCTCTTGTTTCCAAGTACTTGTCATGTATTACCGTACCTATCTATCTATATATATCTAGGTTCAGTAAATAGGCCGTGTATCACTGTGAAATGAACTTGTTATGTTTCGGGCTTGTTTTTCTGTTGCCCCAGCGGTTATTTGAGACTTCCTTCAACTTGGAACTGTCTTGACTTGTTGTTGGATGCTTGGTGTTGTTGCTTTATTTGAGACTTCCATCAATCCTATGGATGAGAAGGCGAAGGCGTAGCTCGACCTTTAGTATGACACATACGTTATGACAAGCTCAAGCTGGACACAGGCACGGGCATGAAGCGCTCAAAGGCATGGTCGGTAGTATTATTACATAGACTCACGCTAGCCCGTGACTCTATCAGACGGAGATGCACGGGTGTTTGGCCCACAGAGCCGAAACTTTGTCTTATGCAAAGGCATCATGTGGTATTATATAGAGTCATGTTCGCTTGTGTCTGTTTTCCGAATGATTCCGCCGACTCGTTTAGACAGAGAGGCACGGGTGAGAAGTCCATCAAGGCATACTTTAGTATTAGAGAGAGTCATGTTCATGCGTTTATTGCGCAAACCGAACAGAACTGGATTCTGATATGAACACTCGCTGTTTACTTTGTGAGGTAATGAGTAGCAGATTAGAGAGACGTTGTTTTTGAACCTTTATCTTACGCCCACCCACGGGCGTTTTCTCTGTGAGGCACAGAATGGCCTATGCGAGGGGCGCTGTTTTTAAAATCTTATTTCCTTGTACTTAAAAGCACGGACGTGAACTCCCTACGGACACGGTTCCGTATTAAGTTACGCCATCCTTCTTTCTTGATGTTACGAATATTATTCGATATAAAAGGCGTAGACGTTCGTGGCTATCTATATTTCCTTGTATTTAAAAGATAGCGACGGCACGCTTTTAAACAAAGCACAAGCATAGTGGTTCCACGACAAGCACGTCTCAATTTGCAGAAACAGCACTGTCGTGATTCTACAGGACGCTATGTTCTAGGCTGTGCACCATGTTTCCACCCAAACGTTCACCACAGGGTCATGGACATACACAGAGGAAGTGTCGTGCTGTGATAACAGACGCACAGTCTTACAGGTACAAGAGGCACGAGGAGGCATGTAGATTAACATCACCACAAATGAAACAGGTTATACATGCGCACGCATATAGAGAGATGCATAAAAAGTGGACTACAAGAGATAAAGTAAGTTGGTAATACTAAACGACTGATGGTATTAATTAATAATGGAAATTAACGACAGGCATACAATATTAGAGTCAAATTTATAGTAGAGCACACACAATAAATAGAAGTCCTGATCGTGATAGATCGACTAGGTCACTGGAAACTCAAAAGTAGTAGAAGCTAGCATAAATATATAGAACTTGCCTCCAAGCATGTGGGATGTGGCTTGCAGCAAATGAACGGAGAGCCAAGGCAAGGACCTAATCAAGGCGCCCGGGCTTGTGCCCTTGATGGTCCAGAGGTTGGACGAGAAGTGGGGGCGGCGTCGGTGAGGTGGATGTGCTCCTGTACGAGCTTTGCCAAAGTTTGCCTGTGGTCGAAGTTGGCCACCATGCTCGACTCGTGGATGGCGCTGCAGCTGTCCTCGTAAACAATCTATCCGTAGATCTGGCTGAACTTGTCGATGTCATCATGCATGATGAGGCGCTGCATGGCGAGAGCGACCTCCAGGTGTTCCTCCGGCAGCGTGCTGACCGGGAGCTGCAGGGCCATCAGCGCGTGAAAGAGATCGTTCCCATGGAGGCCGGCAAGCCGGGTCGCGGAAGCCGAGGCGGAGGCTCCGGCCTTACGGAGGCGGCCCCTGGGATGGAGGGGAGGAGGCCTTCACCTTGCTGTTGGCGAAGCTGAACTTGTGAATGAAGTCTTCCAGTGCACCCTTGAGCCAGGCGGCGAAGCTGGCGTCGAAGAAGGAACGCGCCGTGGCGGACATCAGTAGCCCCTGGAGGCGTTGCAGCGCGTTGGGCTGCGGGTTGCTCTCCCTGACCACCTCGATAAGACATACGGTGGTCACCTGAATCGCCTCCATGGCCGATCTCTCACCATCTCGCGCTTGCTCTAATGGCCAGATACTTGGATCGGGGTAGAAGAAGATGGATGGTGACGCTTTTAAGCAAAGCACAAGCACAGCGGTTCCACAACAAGCACGTCTCGATTTGCAGAAACAACACTGCCATGTTTCTACAAGACACTATGTTCTAGAGTGGGAAGCGTGTTTCCACCCAAAACGTTCACCACAGAGTCACGGACATGCACAAAGGAAGTGCCGTGCAGTGATAACAGACGCACAGTCTTACAGGTACAAGAGGCACGCCCGCCTCTGTATTGTAAAATACTTCAGCTAACAAGTTATTTGGAGAGGCACGGCCGTAACATCACACGTGACTGCGTATTCCAGACGATTTTAGTCGCTCGCTCTATTCACAAAAGGAAATCCAAACATACAGACGGTGCACAAAAACATGAAAACTTGATAGTTTTTTGAGCTTGTAAGTTGCTTCATGGCTGAAGATCACAAAAACAAGTTCCTGACAACCTTACAGACAATGGATAAAGTACAAGCTCGAAGTCCAAACTGGAAAGCACGCAACAACACCTATCTCTGACAGCCGGATAACCGTTCTCAACATCCACAGGTCAATGGATCCGGCAAATCCATGATTGGACACTGGTTTGTCCAGATGTGTACTTTTAAATCCAAGTTCATATGCCTACAATACCCTGACAATATAAGACGAGCACGTCTAGAAGCCTTATTGCCCCATTGAAGCACCTCTTCTCACTACTAGGGAAAAGGCTACTAGCAGCGTGGGTACCCGCGCTACTAGTATCGCGCTACAGTTAATAGGTAGTAGTAGCGTGGGTTAAACCCGCGCTACTACTAACTTTGTTAGTAGTAGCGTGTGCCACCCACGCTACTGCTATTTCACACCCGCGCTACTACTATCCTAAATACTAGTAGCGAGTTGTTGTTTCCCACGCTACTACTAACTAATTGCAAATTTAAAAAAATAACAGTTAGATGCAGTTGCTTCCATCAGAGACACGTCCAATGAAAAATAAGCTCAGGTCATAGAACCATCTTTAACACTTGAAGCATTCATGGATACAATAGTGAACATCTGAACAGGAAGAAATCACGACATCCCATATCATACGCACACAACTATCATTAAAAGGTGGGTACTTTCCCTAGCTTTCCATCAACCTAAACAGACCACTTCTCTAGATGTATCTACCAAGACTCGGAGTTTAGACGCAGGTGGACCTCCCCCTGAACTGTGGCGTCGAGGTCCTCCTCCTCGGCGACCTCCAACGTCAAGATTACCTGGATGATCATCTGTGCGACGCGGTCGCCGGTCTTCATAGCCAAGTCCACCTCCGAGTCGTTGAAGAGCACACTGCCCACCGGGTCGCGGTAGTCCGCGTCAATCAACCCTGCGCCCATGTCGGGAAAGTGAAAACTTGTTAGTTAGCGTCCACATCCAAATCTAGTAGGGTATTTTATTTCTTTCTAGAACATGCACATGAATCAATAGTGACAGCCAGAGTAACAGTACATCATTAAAAACTAGCATACAATTCAGAGTTGAAACTACAGAGACTAAAATTTACATGGATTGTTCTAGGCATCTAGCCCAAGAAAACAGAGCACTAGCTAGTTGTTCCATGAAACGATCAGATGGTACAAGAGATATGATTCGTATCCTCTATGAGTTGACACTCTACTCACAGCCAGCCTTAGCGACACGTTGGATCCTGCAAAACCTTGAATTCATTGTTCTGACGGCAAGGCATAAGCCTGTTCAAATTACCAAGGTGTGCAGATATGAATTGTACTACACATGAAGTATTTGCGGAATTCTGAAGCACTCTGTTCTCAGGATCACCAGGTGCTACCTGTTTGTGGCTCTCAGCCTCATCGGCATGTTGGCGTCCGGTCCACCGAGACTGCCAATCGTCGCCTCGTACGTCCTGGTGGCCAACAGGGTGGACGACGCCCAACGCACAACTTGGACGGAGGAGTTGCTGCGCCTGGGAGCTTCCTCGCCTGTATGGTTCATCTTGTTGAGCTGCCAAAATACACACACAAAATCATGTCGGAGAAAATCGCCATAAACTTTTTTACAAAACTGCTTGCCAAATCCCCGTGTAGTGAATTTGCTATATAATTTAATGCTGAACTTTTTCTAATACACACTAAACTTGCATACAACATATTCATAACATCACTTCTCCTAACTGCACTATGATCTATCCATTCAAGAGAGTTTGAACTTGGTAGCATCATCTCCTAACTGTGTCCATCTCATTATCTTTTACAAAACAATTCTCAATATGGAGCAAATAACAACAGGAAGGAGGCCACCACCATGCACATACAACATCAGCATGCAAGCTAGGGGCACAAACATACAGTAGCAAGCATGAATTTTGTAGACTATGGGAATTAAAGAAACATCAGTAAGTTGGTAGTACACATGACACACAGAAATAGTGAGTAGGAGCACATGGTTTTGAAGTAGTATCTATAGTAATTTGCTACCTTATTTTTAGGTCACACACTCACAATATAGTAACTGTAAACTACTTCCAAGTTGCCAAATTGAAAGGTTGCAACGACGATACCGTATGCTAGATGAATTGTATGGTTGAAACGGAGAAAACTCAAAGAATAGGAATACACGACCAACCTTGCCATTGATGATAGACTTGCTTCTCGCGCATTCCTCCTCCGATTTGTCGGATTTTGAGCAGCAAATGATCCGACT
Organism: Triticum urartu; assembly: GCF_003073215.2. NCBI lineage: Eukaryota > Viridiplantae > Streptophyta > Magnoliopsida > Poales > Poaceae > Triticum > Triticum urartu. Next base: position 7,146 of record NW_024110904.1, read on the forward strand.
TCCCACTGAAACATACATAAGAAAACATTTTCAACACCTAATTCACTAGAGATGACTCACCAAGGTAACCATTTTCCCCTAAGCAACCGATGAACAATGAATAATTTTGCATATCTGAAGAACAAAATTTGGATGGTGGTAACACCAAAGCAGCATATGGTTGCTATAAGGTTTTTTTAGTCTGAAGAATGGTAACATAAATGTAATGGATGATTCTTCGATTTGTTTGGTTAGGTTGCCGAAGGCAGTCTATTAGGCCATCACAAATATTTTAAGGTGGTGTTGATAATCATCTTGGCAGTGAAAATATTTTGGGTGTGAAACAGGGTCCAGTAGATTGGAAAGAGACAGCCCAACAGCAATCAGACGTGAAGCATAATTGTTGATGATGTTACTACTCTTGATGGCATGACAAAGAGACCCCGACAGTTGAACATTCTGTGTCTGAAGAACTACGTGCTGCAGGATGTAACACATATCTACTTACAGCACCCTTGCCGTTATTTGTAGAAGCAAATATAAATGCTTAGTGTTGACCTCAGCAAAAACTGCTGAAAATACTAGAACACTGACCTTGTGCAAGTAGAATCTGACTTCACCGATATGCACAATAACATCTGTTGCAAAGTCAAAGACCACCAATCTGCACGTATCAACAAACTTGTGAGCATATCATATTGAGAAACAGAAGACACAAACACTCTTTGGCAGCCATGGTAACATAACAAAAAACATTACAGAGATTTAGTTTTATACAAGCAGTAACGCTCCTACGCCTTTGTGTGGATGTGGTTGTGCTGCTAATTAACTGAAACCAGAGGATTCATGGAAGAACAGAGAAGAGGGGCAGAGGAAGAAAGTGAAACGGCCATGGGGATGGGGGTGCTTACCCAAGCTAGGATCTGTTGAGGCGGAGGTCCTTGGTCCAGCACCGCACCGGAGTAGGCGACGGTGAACTCGACCACGTGCATGCCGTGGTGGTCGTCCTCGTCCATGGAGGAGGGCGGTTGCTGCACCGAACCGAAGAAATAGGTGAGGGGGTTAGGAGAGAAGAAAGAAGGGGAGAGGAGAGGGCATGAATCGAGGGGAGAGGAGATCGCACCGCACTGGAGTTGGAGGCAGCCGAAACCCTAGCCGCGGGGAGGGGGCGCGCGCGAGCGCTTGCCACCACGAGGAGCAGATCTGGTCGGAGGGAAGGAAGAACCGTCGTGAGAGCTCGTGGGTGTGCAGTTCCGGCGACGGCCGCCGGAAGTAGTCGGAATCGCCCGGCGTTGGTGGCGGCGGCGAGTGTTCACGGGAGGAAGAGGAGAAAATGAGAGAGCGATGGTGGTTGTTCGCTAGGCTAGGTTGGTTGTCTCGCTGGGCTGGGTGGGCTGGGTTAGTTTTAGCGCTTTTCGTGACCAGCGCTATGACTATATTTCTATTACTAGCGCGGCCCAGCAAACCCACGCTACTACTATGGCCTATTCCGGGGGCATCGTTGTAGATCATTTAGTAGCAGCGCGGGTTTATACCCCTCGCTACTACTATCAATTTAGTAGTAGCACGGTTTTTATACCCCTCGCTACTACTAATTAGCAGTAGCGCCCATTTTTAAACCGCGCTACTGATAAACTTCTGTGCATAAGCTTTTCCCTAGTAGTGTCTTGATGTTCATAAAATCCTTCAGTGATGTTGTCTGGGGGGAGAGAAACTTGAGCCTCATAGTGTCTAACTCATTTGCGTTCCGAACAAAGAACTTTGCAAATTCAATGTTTTTGTTGCAGTGTACATATTTTTTCCAGCGTTACTGTCTTCAGGCGAATGTCATGCTGTTTGAGAAACACCCGGTGCTTGTGGCGCCACTTATTTTTTACACCTTCCTCGCGGCATACTCCTCCCTGAAAATGCATAAAGAGTGAGAGTACTCGAAGACTACAAAGGGGGATAGAGGCCTCGAATATAGTACGTTGTGTTGTATGTGCTTTCAATGTGTCTGGAAATCGTTACCTCGATAAACAGGTTCTCTAGGCTAGGAAAGCATTGCATCAAAGCAACAACCTTGTTCAGATTTAATGACATGTGGATAAGCAGGGTCTTCACAGATTGAACCACCATTGATAGGCTGACTACAGACAAAGCCTGCGACAAGCACATATCATAAAATTAGCTGGATAAAAGGTCGCGCGACATGAAACTTCGGCACTGCAAGGAATGCAAGTAAAGATTATAGTGCAAAAGGTGAGCACCTCGATAACTGTAGAGCCAAAAACAATCTTGGATTCAGGAAATCCTTCATAAAAATTACCCAAACACTCAAGCTTAGGTGCATGAAAGACAGTTATCTGCAAGTGCCGGCTCTGAATATCATGAATCAATCATTTAAGTGAGGGCGCATCCTCAACAACGAGTTCACCATTCTCACAAAGGATACAGATGACTTCAACTTTGCCTGAGTTTATTATGATGCAGTGGTCCAAGTTATTGCAAACAAGCAGGAGCCACTTGAGGGCAGGGCAACAATGGCTGATTATGCTTTGCAGTGAGACGTATGATATATCAACTTCCAAAAACGAAAGCCTCTTGAGGAGTGGAAGTTTAAGTGATCGTGCATACTTGTCAGGTATCTGGAAAAGAGCAAATGTGACGGTGTGCAGTGAGGAGGAAAATAGCAGCGTGGAAGTCGGCGGTGAGGGTGCGGACGAAGAGATTTCATGTGGTAGTGTGCTGGTTTTTCCAACAAAACCTGGGAACATGTAATAGAACTCGAGAACCTGGAGATACTTCAGTCTTGGGGATCGAAGCCAGGTGTCAACTGTAGAGGGTCTGCAGTGGAGGTAGCACGCCGGAATGCAGAGACGATGAACTGTGCCCCCATGACCAGAGAGGATGGCTTCCGGAAGGCACGAACCATCAACGTTAGGTTGAAAACTACACCGAGTTCCAAAATATCTAATGCGAATGACATCCTTACTGGGGAGCATGGACAATACGTCGATATGAATTGTTTCTAGGGGCTTAAAAAGACGACCGACAGGGATCTCACTGCAGTCGAGATTCAGAGGAGCGGTGCGCCATAAAGGACGCCATCGACGTGCGAGGATTTGAGTGCGAACGCCTTCCTTAGTGGACAGACGAGAGATCACCTCACCGAGGATGGCGCCCGGGAGGTCGCTGATGCGGTCGGGACCAGACTACTCTTCTTGATCCTCGGATCCGGTAGGCGCACCCTCGCCGCTTCCAGACGCTACCGCCAAACCACCAGAGGAAGGCGTCGCTGGGGGCGTGAGCCTCGCCCTCTTAGTGCTCGGGGCACCGGAGTAGACCTCCATCTCCGTCTCCATTGCTGGGATCGCGCCGCCTGCGAGCGCTGCTATATGTGGCGTGGATCTGGACAGACGGTGGATCTGGAGAAATGGACTAGCCTTTCCATCCATGAAACGACTTAAATACCCACGACGAGGAGCGGAGGGGTCCAGATTAATTACTTCTTCTATTTTTCTTTCTGACAGGAGGGCCCGGTTTAAGTACTACATGTAGCAAGTCAATGGTAGATGGGTGCTTGAAACATTAAATAAAACCACGACTTTCAAGGTACAAAATGCATTGTTGCACACGCAGACCAGGCACGGACGTGCCCCTCAGTGCTGTAATTATTTACGGCACACATTCACTAGAAGAATCTGTTCGACGCCGGAAGCACGGTGGACTCGTTAGGAAAGAGAGGCACGCACGTGACGCCCACGAAGGCATGGGCTAGCACTCTCTGCAGCCACGGTTATGTACGTTTGTGATTCTCTGTGTTTCAGTCACTAGGGTCACAGGCACAGGCGTCAAATCCACAAAGGCATCGTGTGCTATTATATAGAGTCATGTTCTCTTGTGTTTGTGTTCCGAATGATTCAGATGACTCGTTCAGACGGAGAGGCACGGACGAGAAGCCCATGGTGGCATACTTTAGTATTAGGCAGGGTCACAATCATGCGTTTATTGCGCATGGTCGATGATATTACATAGAGTCATGCTCGCCTGTGAGACTCGACCAGATGGAGATGCACGACCGTCTAGCCCACGGAACTGAACCTTTGTCTTACGCACAGCCACGGGCGTTTACTCTGTGAGGCATGGGAGTGCCTATATGAGAGACGCTAATTTTAAAAGCTCATTTCCTTGTATTTAAAAGCATAGACGTTAAGTCCATACAGACTCGGTTCAGTACCGAGTTGCGTCACGCTTCTTTCTTGATAAAGACATCGACGTTTGTGGCTATCTATATTTCAGTGTCAAGGGTCACAAGCACGGGCATACATCCCTCAAAGGCATGGCGTGCTATTATATAGAGTCACGCACAAAGGTTTTCTGATCGTGTTCCGAATGAGTCGGTGGACTCGGTCAAAAGGAGAGGCACGGACGTCCATCCCACTGAGGCATGGTTCGTTCCTAGCCGGAGTCACGTTTGTGCGTTTATTACAGAAACCTAGTAGAATCGGGTGACTGTCCTTGTTACAATTGTTTTCGTTGTAAGATTTTTAACTCAAATGCACGAAAGGCGACTTTGTATGTTTAGTAGCGTCACGATCCTTTACGCACGAAGACGACTTTTTGTGTGTCAGTGTTTCAGGTCACAGGCACGGTTGTCAAACTAACAAACGCATGACGTGTAATTATCCAGAGTCACCTTGGTGTCTCTTTGTGTTCCAAATGCATCCGTTGACTATTTTACCAGGACAGGCACGGTCGGGATGGCGATGGAGGCATGCTTGTGTTTTGTGCGGAGCCACGTTCGTCCGTTGATTGCAGAAACACAACGTTTCGGTGAGCGTCTCCACGTATTCGGGTGTGAACGCCACGTGGCGCCGCCACGGAAACCCAAGGGTCCGACGGACGTCTCCTCCGGTGAACCCGGTCTGGCTCGTCGCCCGAGGCCAGGCTTCGGCTATTTAAGGCGGACGGACGGCGTCTCGAAACCCTAGCCACACCCTCTTTCTTGGACTGTCCAGATCCACGCCACAAAAAGCGGCGCTCGTAGGCAGCGCGATCCCAGCAATGGAGACGGAGATGGAGGTTAACTCCGGTTCCCCGAGCACCAAGAGGCCGAGGCTCGCACCACCGGCAACGCCTTCCTCTGGTGGTTTGGCGGTAGCGGCTGGAAGCAGCGAGGGTGCGCCTACCGGATCCGAGGATCAAGAAGAGCAGTCTGGTCCCGACCGCATCAGCGACCTACCGAACGGTGTCCTTGGTGAGATCATATCCCGTCTGTCCACTAAGGAAGGCGCTCGCACTCAAATCCTCGCACGTCGGTGGCGCCCTGGTTGGCGCGCCACTCCTCTGAATCTGGACTGCCATGAGATCCCTGTCCCACGTCTTTTTAACCCACTAGATCAAGTACATTTCGAGTTGGTCACCGCGAACTCCGCCACACTGGAGGAACTCGTCCGCGTAACATACACTGGAACTTTTTTTAGAGGAGAACATGTTGGTGAAGATAATTCCTATGATGATTCGTACCTTCCAGATGCCATCCTCTCGGGGCGTAACAGTGCAGTTCGCCGCCTCTGCATTCCGGCATCCTACCTCGACTACAGGCACTCCATGGTCGACGACCGGCTTCGATCCCCAAGACTGAACAATCTCCAGGTGCTCAAGTTTTACTACATGTTCCCACCATGCTTGAGACAACATGACATAGGGCCATTCTCGTGCCCTTCGCTCATGCCATCACCACCAGCATTAAACCCTCAGATTTCCTCCTCTCTCCAAACCATCGCCTTTGCTCTTTGCAAGTTACCAGACAATTATGTACGGGTGCTTAAACTACCACTGCTCAGGAGACTCTCGCTAGTAGATGTTGATGTATCAGACATCTCATTACAAACCATCATAAGCTCTACTTCTCCTACACTTGAGTCTCTGATGCTTGTTTGGACAGTCAAGCACCATTCCATCAGAATAAACTCACCTAACCTTATAAGCATCGGCATTTCTGGTTACTATGGGAAAATTGTTATGGAAGATGCCTCGTCACTTCAACGGTTGCTTTGTGATGGTGATTGCAAAAAGTTGCGGATAGTTATCACCTCTGCACCTAAACTGCAGGTCATGGGCAAATTATCTAATATTTCTTTGAATCCGGCATCACAAATGACCGTATAATTATTCAGGTACTGACTTTCAACAATACTTTCACCTCCATTCATTGGTACGAACAAGTTCCATGCAATTCAACCTTTACTCTACTAATATTATGTTTTATTCTACATGAAGTGTTTGCCGACAGTGAGCACATCCACAGCGGTTCATTCTATCAAGACGTTGTCTATCAGCATGGATTATGACCTGCACGCAGTCTTTTCCTTGGTGGAACACTTCCGAAGCTTGGAAAACTTGTATATCGAGGTGATGCTTCTCACACAAATTGTAAAACACATACCATGCATGGTGCAGAACTCCATTCAACAAAAGGAAAATGTCACATACTTTTGTATGTAATGGACAAAGGTGTATATAGTCATGGACCAGTATTAGGACAAAACTAAAAAGAAAGCTTTTATTACATTAGAGGTTATAGACTTATTCCTTCACTTGCTCTCCCAGCAGAATCACTCTTTATCGAGCTTAACCATTTCAAATATTCATGTTTATTCAGGAAATAGCCTCTAATGAAGAAAGTCTTGCGAATGACTGTTCTTCCAAGCACCATCATGACGTTCGTTTGAAGTCACTGACGCTGGAAAGCTATGTTCAATGCGACAAAAGCATTCGATTTGCAACATTCTTTGTTCTCAACGCAGCACAGCTACAGACTATGAGGATCAAGTTTCTTCTTCAGGAACACTTCACAGAAGAATTCTACAAGCAGCAACAAGACGTGCTTCAGTGGGACAAAAAGGCTTCTAAACATGTTTGCCTTAGGTTGTTGCCAAGTTGCAACCACGGGAACTTGGATCTAAGGCACGCATGTGTTGAGCACCTGGATTTAAAGGATCCATTCACTTGTAAGTGCTGAAAACAATGCTGGAGTGAGATGTTCCCACCACTTTCCGGTTTGGAATTTACGTTGGTGTGCTGAAACAATGCTCGTACCTTTTTTGCTCAATCTGTAACCTTGCCAACAGCGAACTCGGTATTTCGGTTGATGGCTAAACGGCCTTTTGCTCATGCCGTACATTTCATTAACTAAAAGGGCTTCAAGTCTCTGCAGCCACGGCTATGTACACTTGTGACTTTCTCTGTTTCAGTGATAAGGGTCACAGGAAAGGGCGTCAAATCTGCAAAGGCATCGTGTGGTATTATATAGAGTCATGCTCGCTTGTGCTAGCGTTTGTGTTCCAAATGATTCAGTGAAGCACGGTTTGTTAGCAAACACACAGACGACCATGACTTCGTAGAAAAGTGATTCGAGGCGCACTGTTCTACTTGTCACACAGGCATGACCATGCCAAACGCATGGTTTGCCACGAACCACACAACGGCCGTGAAGTGATACGACGCGCACTGTTCTACATGCCACACAGGCACGCCCGTGATTCCATGTGCTTCAGTAGCACGTAAAGACGTAATTCTTTCACAGGAAACGCCGGAAACCTACTTCCAGGCACTATATGCATTTGTAAAACAGAAACACAAACACAACCGTGACCCGTTGTGTTTGAAATCTTTGCATCACAGAAGCACCGCGTGAAGGCACATGAAGTACGGTTGGACACGCATCGCAAGCACGGTTATGCACACGAGGTACGGTTAGGCACAGTGCAGGGACATAATTGCAGATGTCACCACTGTTGCGCGTTTTTTAAAAGCACGGTCTTGCACTCTTTGTGTTTCAATGTTTCAGTCATTAGGGTCACAGCCACGGGCGTCAAATCCACAAAGGCATTGTGTGTTATTAAATAGAGTCATGTTCACTTGTGTTTGTGTTCCGAATGATTCAGTCGACTCGTTCAGACGGAGAAGCACGGACGAGCAGCCCATGAAGGCATACTTTAGTAATAGGAAAGATCACAATCATGCGTTTATTGCGCATGGTCGATGGTATTACACAGAGTCATGCTCGCCTGTGAGACTCGATCAGACAAAGATGCACAGGCGTCTAGCCCACGGAACTGAACCTTTGTCTTACGCACAGCCATGAGGTTTACTTTGTGAAGCACACAATTGCCTATATGAGAGACACTGATTTTAAGAGCTTATTTCCTTGTATTTAAAAGCACATACATGAAGTCCATACAGACACGGTTCCGTACTGAATTGTGTCACGCTTCTTTCTTGATAAAGTCTCTGCAGCCACGGTTATGTGCGTTTGTGACTTTCTGTATTTTAGCGATAAGGGTCGTAGACACGGGCATCAAATCCATAAAGGCATCATGTGGTATTATATAGAGTCATGTTTGCTTGTGTTTGTTTTCCGAATGATTCCGTCGACTCGTTTAGATGGAGAGGCATGGACGAGAAGCCCATGGAGGCATACTTGAGTATTAGGCAGAGTCACGTTCGTGCGCTTACTACAGAAACATAACAGAATTGGATTCAGATGTAAACCCTCACTGTTTACTTTGTGAGGCAATCAATGACCGATCCAAGAGACACTGTCCTTAAAAGCACGGGCAAGAAGTCTCTCCAACCACGGTTCTGTACCAAAGAGACACTGTCGAAGGCATGAAAGTCATGCAACAAGGGCCACACATCTAGTAGTAGAAAAAGCACTTTATCAGCTGGCGTTGCTCCTTTTCTATGCGCATAGTAGGGTGGCTATGAAAGGCACGTTATTCAAGAAGAGAATGAAAATCACAATGCCAGGACAAGGTCAAAAGCATGGTTGTGAGTCTGCAGTGTCACGGCTAGAATCCTCGAGACGCATTTCGGTGTGGCTTGTTGAGTAGAAACTTGGTTGTGCGGTAACCAGAAGCACTACATAACGCCACGCAAAAAAGGTTTGGTTCACCGTTGTGGTGGCTCTATATGCTTTCAGCTCTTTTCATCTCGCCTGTGTCGCAGCTGAGTAATAAAAATACATAAACAAGCAAAATCTGTTATGATTACATTTGCTTTGTTTCTACAACTGCACAAATAAACTTACAAGCCGTTTTTTATAACTACAGTACGAGGACCAGAAACAGTGCAGCGGCTCAAATGCAGCTCCATCAGTGCAAGGCACCCATCACCATATATAAGACAGGCACCATGCAAGTCAACCATCATGCAGCTCTACCTGCAACACAGGCACGGTTGTACATCCATTGTGTGCATGACAGGTACATATATAAGACAGGCACCGTCATACATACAACACAGCACGCTTACACATGCAGCGCGCATCTCTCCACTGAAACATTAAATCTACTTTATGTATCTTAACCTTGGTGCCACAGCATTTTACGGTCCTTCGGCCGTACAAAGCCGCAAAACCACACATTTCCTTCATGACTACATGCAACACAAAAATAGACAAGCCTACACACGGTGCAAAGACTACAACGGTTGTCTGATAAAGTTTACATAAAACCCAAGCTCAAAAGAACGCAACAACAAATAACTCCATACACCTGGACAACTAACACAAGGCCTGATTTCAGCATCCACACCTGAACGGAACCGTCAAATCCAGGTATTCAACACTCCTATTTCTTAAATGCGGACGCGCGTGGCTGCAACTTGATGATAATCTAAGACGTGCACGTTTAGAAGCCCTTCTATGCCACTCCAGAACCCTTTGTTGCTTTTCGTAAAATACTCCCGTGAACTCTGCGGGAGGGGAGGTAAAATTAATTGTCATGGTCTCCAGATCCTTTGCACTAAGAACAAAGAACATCGCAAATTCAGTGTAACTCCCAGAGCGAACATAATCTTCCAGCGATACTGTCTTCAGACAAACATCGTGATGTTCGAGAAACTGCTGGTACTTACGACGCCATTTTTTTCACCACGAGAAATCAACGATCCCTAAAATATAAATGATAGGTTGAAAATACTTAGTGTCTATAAAAAGAGATACATACCATCAAAAAACCAAATGCAACAATTATTTCTACCACCTTCGTAACAAGAAGTTAGACATAGACTTGTCTATATATGGATGTATACAACAATAAATCATGTGTAGATACGGGTGCATCAATTTTAGTCAAAATTAAGACAAGCATTTCAAAAAGGAACGAGTACTACAGAATGCAAATTTCTGAAGATCATCACCTCGACAAACAAGTTCTCTAGTTTTGGAAAGCATTGCAGTCCACCTTATAATACACGTAGATAAGCAAGGTCTTGACAGATTGACGCATTGTTGTTAGACTGACTGCCTTCAAACCCTTGATGAAAATTAACAGAAGATGGATCACAAAACTAATAGCATAAAGGTTGGATGAAATAAAACTTGTTTCCTCACAAATAAAGTTAAGCTGGAAGTATCATAAAAACTCAATACCTCAAGACACGTCAGACGACATGGATATGGTTCAGACGCAGAGACAGCGGTTACCTCCAAGTCCTGACTCTGCATGAAGAATACAACATAGACCATCAAATTAATAGAACAAACATCGGAACAAGTACAGCTATGTTCCAGTATTAAGGAAAGTCAGTACCTCAAGACACTTCGAGGGAGACACAAACACGAATTCACCCAACATCTCTAGTTTAGGTGCAGAGACAACGGTTATCGAATAGTCGTCAACCAGACAATCAACAATCAACCGTCGAAGTGAAGGGGCATCCTCAACAATGAGTTCCCCGTGTGGACAACAAATGCCAATGCTTACAAGGTTAGGTGAGTTTATTGTGACACGACGACCTCCTCTGTTGCAAACAAATAGGAGAGACTCAAGTGCAGGGCAACTAGAGTGGATTATGCTTTGCAGCAACGCGTCTGATATATCAACAGCCACAAGCGAGAGTCTTTTCAGCAGTGGTAGCTTAAGCGTCCCTACATAATTGTATGGTATTTGGCAAAGAGCAAAGCCGAGGGTGTGGAGAGAGGAGGAAAAGCGAAACACGGACTCCGGTGCCGAGGGCGTAGTTGAAGTGCATAGATCCAATAGAGTTACCTCTTGCGTCAGAAATTCTGGGAAGACATAGTAGAACTCAAGAAACTGGATATTGTTCAACTTCCAGGATCAGAGCCAGGCATCAACAGTGGAGGGCCTGCACTGTAGGTAGCACGCCGGAATAGAGAGGCGGCTAACCGAGCCAGCATGGCCGGACATAATGGATTCCGGAAGACTGACAACAGGATTTCGACAGAGCCGCGTTCCGGAATAGCATTTGCGAACGGGCTCCTTGGTGAAGGCGCACAGATGAGGTATGGCCTCGATATGAACTTTTTCACCATTGTTAAAAAGACGAGAGTCAGAGATCTCGCGGCAGTCGAGATTCAGAGGAGCGATGGGCCACAAAGGACGCCAGGGACGTGCAAGGATTCGAGTACGGATGCCATCCTTGATGGGAAGATGAGAGATGATCTCACCTAGGACGCCGTCGGCGAGATCGCTGATGCGATCCGCACGACATCCCTCTTCTTCCTCATCGGATCGGGAGGGAGCACGGTCGCCGCTTCCATCCCCTCCGATGACCAGCACACCACCAGAAAGCGGCGTCGCCGGTGGCGCCACTCTCGACCTCTTGATGCTACGAGCAGCGCTTTCCATCTCCACCTCCGTTGCTGGGGTGGGGCCTCCCACAACCAGTGCTCACTGAGGTGGATCTGGAGAAATGGATTACACCCTGTCAATCCACGAGACGGCTTAAATACCCACGACAGGGAGCGGAGGGGTCCAGATTAATTACATCTTCTATTTTTCTTTCTGACAGGGGGCCCGGGTTAAGTACTACTCGTAGCAAGTCAATGGTAGGCGACTGCTTGAAACATTAAATAGAACCACGACTTTCAAGGTACGAGATGCACTGTTGCACACGCAGACCAGGCACGGGCGTGCCCGTCCGTGTATTAATTATTTACGGCACACATTCAATAGAAGAATCTGTTTGACGCTGGAAGCACGGTTCTACAGTCATCTTGCCTCTACGAGCAGCAAAATTTTCCACGGACACATTCACATTTAAGTCAATAGAAGATTCAAGGCCGTGCCTCTGCTTTGCAAATGATTCTGCTGAAGCGCTCCTGTCACGGCTTGTCACGTACCAGACACACGGTATGGCTTGGCATTGTCACGTACCAGACACACGGTCCTGCCTTTGGCATTGTGACGCACTGTTCTACATGCCACACAGGCATGTAGAACAGTTCGTGTCTACGTTTGTGTCTCTTTGTGTTCCACATGATTCCGTTGACTCTAACACCAGGAGAGGCACGGTATGGAGGCTCAGAGAGTCATCCTTGTGTTTTACGCGGGATCACAATTATCACAGGCACGGGCATGAAGCGCGTAAAGGCATGGTCGGTGGTATTACATAGAGTCACGCTAACCTTAGTCTTACGCACAGCAACGGGCGTTTACTCTGTGAGGCATGGAATGGCCTATACGAGAGACCCTATTTTTAAAAGCGCATTTCCTTGTACGGGCATAAGCACGTGCATACATCATAGAGGCACGGGTGTTTACTCTGTGTTTTAGTGTCAAGGGTCACAAGCACGGGCATACAGCCCTCAAAGGTCTTCTAATTACATAGAGTCACGCACAGAGGTTTTCTAATTGTATTCACAATGAGTCGGTGGAGAGGCATGGTTTATTCTTACCCGGAGTCACGATTGTGCGATTATTACGGAAACCTAATAGAATCGGACGACTGTCCGTGTTACAATTGTTTTCGCTATAAGATTTTAACTCAAATGCACGAACCGTCAAGTGTGACAGTGTTTCAAGTCAGAGGTCACCTTCGTGTCTCTTTGTGCTCCAAATGCATCCGTAAAGATGCTCAGGGAGGCATGCTTGTGTTTTACGTGGAGCCACGTTCGTGTGTTAATTGTGGAAACCCAACGTGCGTGTTACAATTAAGTCACTAGAATATTCAAGGACGTGCCTCTGCTTTGCAGATGATTCTGCTAAAATGCGGACAAAACCAAGTGAATGAAGTGATGGCAGAACCACGGCTTTTCAAGAACGAGACACACGGTCCTGCCTTCGGCATTGTAAAGCACTGTTCTACATGCCACACATAGGCACGACCGTGATTCCACGTGCCTTAGTAGCATGTAAAGACGTGATTCTCTCACAGAAAACGCCGTGAACCTACTGCCGGGCACTATATCCATTTGTAAAATAGAAACGCAAACACAACCGTGACCCGTTGTGTTTGAAATCTTTGCATCACAGAAGCACCGCGTGAAGGCACATGAGGCACGGTTGGACACGCATCGCAAGCACGGTTATTTGAAGTACTTACAGTAATGCATTCATAACAGAAGAACATGCGTTAGAACAGGCGAGGCACAGTTACCACGAAAGCCACGGTTATGCAGCCCCAGAAGCACGACCCAGATTATGTGCTTAAAAACGTTTTCGTTCCATAACGGTGGGCGTGACCATGCAACCATGAGAGTCATGGTTGAACACTCACCGGTGCCATGGCCGTGGCTGCCTGTGCCCTTAGGTTATTTTTATCTCTCTATCACGCAGCAGAGAAGCATGCTTGTATGCTTACAACATCCACGTTCAGAAACCGACGCGGCTGCGGAAAATAACAAGGAAATATGTGCCTCTGATATTTTCGTCCGCCGAGTAAACAATACATAAAGAGGCAAAAGGCGTTCTTATTTAAATTTGTTTTGTTTCTATAACTGTAGCAAATTAACTTACAAGCCATTCTTATAACCACAGCACAAGAAAATAAACAATCCCCACCAATTGCTTGCTATTTCATCGCTCCACGTGCGGCCTTGTTTTTGAATGTTCAGCGATCCATTCTTCCTTCTCGACCCTTGTGCAACCCCACCCTTCTGAGTAGCTATTCAACCTATTTACCTGTAAAATTAATATTCATACATAAAAACAAAGTGAAAGATTGCGGTTATCACTATTTTTTTGCTTATGTCTTGTTTAAGCTGCATTATTACCTTTTAATTTTTCTATTCATACTGTTCTCCGATACAAAAAAGTCTCCACTCAGACCTTTCCTTTCTGAAAATGGACTGCGCAGATTCCGTGCCTTGTCCCGGGCTTCCCTGCATGCATTCTGCGTACATGCAAGACTTTGGTAAATGCTCCCTGCTGTCAGTGGGGTCGTTGGAATTGCTGGCATCTGACGTCTTCCTCCTGGGCTTGGAGTGCATTGTCCTGAGCCGTTTGATGTCCTCAATGGTGTTATCGGCCATTTCATTGACCTTGCCCTCTTCTCCTACTGCGATTTCCTCTTTTCCTCTTCAATCCTCATCCTCTCCTGCACTTCTGGGTTATCCGGGCAGTTTGTTTTCCTGTGACCCTTTTCTCCACAACGGCTGCACTTGGTTGCGGCTTTGTAGCCTTTTCCTTTCTTCTCAGAACCAGCTTTGATTCAATCTCCTTTTTTCGTACCCTTTGAGCCACTCATGGGAGGGTTCTTGAGAGTATCGACAAGAATGCATGTGTCTGGTTCCTCTGCAAGTGCCGCCATGACTTCTATTTTCATATCTACCGTACACTCACGCAGCACATGGTATGCCTTCTCTTTTCTACATGCATTTGAATAGATATCCGACAACTCAGCGTAAGCGAGGCTGAATCTCATAGTTTCATCGTCTTGTATGGTCATGCTATCACCTTGACTTGTAGATAGAACTTTCAGACTTTCTGATAGATTCCTGGTCCATCTGGGGATGACAAAGGATTTTGGAAGTTGATCGATCATGCCTGTTTGGTCCATCACCTTAAGCACATGGCAGCACTGAATGCCATCCCTACTCATTTTCTTGCAGCTGCAACTGTATATT
>NW_024110905.1:0-9582 GCF_003073215.2 Triticum urartu
GCCGCCTTCCCACCCGCTCCCACCCCGACCGCCGCCTCCGTCCTCGACGATCTCCTCTCCGCGCCCACCCCTTCCGCCTCCGCCCTCTCCCTCCTCCGCGACACGCCCTCCCTCTCCGCCGAGCTCTACTCCACCCTCGCCGCGCCCTCCCACGCCCTCACGCCCTCCTCATTCGCGCTCCTCCTCTCCCTCCCCTCATGCCACCGCCTCCCGCCCCCCTCCGCGCCCGTCCTCTCCGCCCTCTTATCCAAGATCCTCGCGCGTCGTCCCTCCTCTCCCGTCCAAGCCGCCGGCTTCCTCTGTGCCTCCCTGGCCGCTGGCGCCCCGCCGCCAGACACTTCTGTTTTCAACAAACTCTTGGCCCCGCTCGCTCGAGCCCGAGACCTGCCGAGAATGACCCAGCTCTTCTACTCCATGCGGGCCGCCGCTGTCAGGCCTGACGCCGTCACCTACGGCATACTTGTCAATGGCCTCTGCAAATCTGGCCGCGTGGAGGACGCCCTCAGGATGCTCGATGGAATGTCTGGTTCAGACTCGGACGTGCGCCCGGATGTCGTCACTGTGAACACGGTGATGAACGGGTTGTGCAAGAGTGGGAGGGTCCAAGAGGCCGTGACATTTGTGGAGGAGCGGATGAGGAGTGTGCATGGACATGCACCCGACACATTTACTTACAATTGCTTGGCCGATGCATTTTGCCGTGCGGGCAATGTTGCCATGGCGTGCGAGGTGGTTGGGAGGATGGAGAGGGAGGGCCTGTCACCGGATGTCTTCACTCTGAACATGATTGTGGCCGCCTTGTGCCGGGCAGGGAGGGTTTGGGCTGCGCTGGAGTTCTTCAGGGAGAAAAGAACAACTTGGCCTGAAGCCAGGGGCAATGCGGTGACCTACAGCACTCTGGTTCAGGCTTTGCTCCGCACTAAAAATGTGGACGTAGCCATGAAGTTGTTCCATGAGATGACAGAAGAAGGGCAACCACCAAAGAAAACCATGTATTTCATCATGATATTGGGATTGGCACAAGCAGGGCGGTTGCAGGATGCTTGCTCAATGGCGTCGTCGATGAAGAAGGCAGGCTTTCAGCTGGATGCAAAAGCATACAATATTTTGATTGGTGGGTTTTGTAAGGAGGACAGACTGTGTGAGGCTCATGAGTGGCTTGGGAAGATGAAGGAAGCTGGTCTCCGGCCAGATGTGTACACCTACACTACCTTGTTGTCTGGTTCGTGCAAAGCAGGAGATTTCTTGGCTGTGGATGAATTGATGGGGAAAATGATCGATGATGGTTGCCGGCCTTCTGTGGTCACCTTTGGTACACTTATACATGGATATTGCAAAGCTGGTAAAATAGATGAGGTGTTGCAGATTTTCTGGTCTATGGATGAATCTGGTGTTCAGCCCAACACTGTGATATACAATATTCTGATCGACTTTCTCTGCAAGAGCAGAAATGCTAGTTTAGCAATTAAACTGTTTGATTGGATGAGCGAGAAGCATGTGCCCGCAGACGTAACAACCTTCAATGCATTGCTGAAGGGACTTCGCGTTAAGAATATGCCCGAGAAGGCCTTTGAACTGATGGACAGGATGAGGGAAGAGAGGTGCACTCCTGATTCCTTGACCATTGAAGTTCTCCTTGAATGGCTGCCTGGCATTGGTGAAACAAATAGATTAAATAATTTTATGCAGCAAGTGGGGTGTACGGCACCGAAAAGGACAACTACATAAGAATATGCTAGTTGGCACAATGAATTAGTCTTTCTCAAATTATGTAGGCATGAATTTTGCTTCAGCTTAATCAGCAGTTACAATACCTAGGTGGAATTTGTGATGGGAAGGTCAGAGCTGATGAGAATTGTCTGCACTCTGCAATCTCAGTCGTGGCTTACGGTGACAACTGGTTATGTTTTTCAGTCATTACTAGTCATGACACTGTTGGTTGGGTACTCATCAGTTCCTTTTTCTGGTGTTTGCATCCATGAGCGCCATTATTGAGGAGTGCAGAAAGCAGTTATATCAGTGCTCAGCTGGTCAGTAGATAGTAGTGTAACAGGCAGCAACACATTCTTGACATGAAGCCATCTACATCAAATGAGTCTCTTATTCTCATCAGATAATTATTGTTGAAGAGACTTCGTGATATAGAATATGCCTGAAAAGGCCTTTGAATCGATGGATCGTATGATGGAAGAGGTGGACTCCAGATTACGTGGCCATTGATATTCTTATGGAATGGCTGACCCGTCATTGCTGAAACAGAAAGATGAAAGGATTTTATGCAGCAATGGGACAATGTGGCACCCAAGAGGATAAATTGATAAGAATATGCTTAGTCGACACCAAGGGTTTTGCTCAAAGGAGGGAGCCATGAGTTTTGCTTCAGATTAATCAAGAATAGCAATACCAAGGTGTAATTTGTGATGGGAAGAGCTGCATTGGCTAGAAAACCAGCTCCTGAAGTCTGGCTGACCTAATATAACGGTTGCCCCTGTGATCAGAATTGTTTGCGCCCTGCAATCATAGACAGCCAGCAGTACATTCAGTTATAGGCCATACTGAATTCTGTAGGGTCTCATTCATCACATATGTGATTTGTGACAGCTGCCCAAGTTTTTCTGTGGTAATCAGGGCACTGTTTGGTCAGGGGCTCATCAGTTCCTTTCTCTGGTGTTTGCCGGCACCTGCGTTACAACTGAAGAACGCAGAAGTCGATACATTGCACATTTACAACCTAATCACTTCAGCACTCAACTGCTTAATAGATAGTAGGGGGCATACAGCAGCACATGGTTGTCATGCAACCATCTGTATGTATATATATCAAGTAATCACCTTCTTCTTCAGCAGATAAAGGTGATCGTTGCACTTGGGAAAGATAAAAAACGTGAGCGTGTAAGGGTGAGATTCTGTAAAGAAGAAAGCCTCTTTGCATTGGCTATATTACCATCTTATATTTATTATGAGTGAAGAGATTATCTGCAACATGACTTATTCTATGTTTGCACTATCATTGAGTTCTAATGGTAAAAACATGTATGCGCAGATTTCTTGACAACTGTATAAATCTTGATTTGAAGAATCTAAGTGCGTTTGAAATTATTCGGAATTGCATATTCACCATTTTACAGCACAACTTATCTTGGAACACTGCAATTAATCAGCGTAATTTTATATGTGATGGTACTCTAGTGAATTCTGACAGATTATCAAACCCATGACAGTTAGTTTACCTCATTTTCACTGTGGTAGAAATTGTATGTGTATTAAATCTGCCTGATGGTGGAGGAGGGACTGTCTACTTGTTACAGCAACATATGTATGGTCATGTGGTAAGACAATCCATATTTAACATCCTCATCTTTCCAGAAATAATATGCCTGTTAGTTCACTGATTGTGGCTTTGCATTTGAAATCTTAGATATTCGATCAAGCTCTAAATTTTCGGTTTGTTGCCATTATGTTCATGTAATAGATAGCATCAGCGAGGTTGCGTCTTGCGTCTGATGCATATGGCTAACAATTACTACATGGCCGAGACAAAAAGAAATGCTGCCAGTTCAAAAATGGTACTAGTTGAAAACATCTTAACTTTGATGCCTTGCAGGGTTCAGTTGGAAAAACTTGCTGCTCTTTTCACCATACCTCATCCCTGTACCATCCTTGCTTGTCAATTTCGTATGTTCTTGGGACTTGCAATGAATCTTTGCTGAAAACAGAGGGAGGACATCATAGATGGATACAGCTGCGATGCTGATGGATCGACAATCACTAAATTGCACCCCCCAGGAGGTGCACTGCGCTGTGCTGCATCATCATGATAAAGAGGTAACTGAATTCATGTCCACCTGGTCAGTTCTGATTTTGCTGGCAAATGCACGTAGCAGAGATAGACTTGTTTAACATGATGGTTCATACTTGAGTTCCTAATCATACTACCAAACCTGATATGCAACTGCTACCCAGAGCTTGTGAACATCATTATTACAGTACGATTTGAGCTCCTACTGATGCTAGGCTTACTTTTAAGACATTTGTAGTAGCAAGTGCCGTACAAACATGAAACTGAAGGAGGCTAGCAAGAGAAGTGATCCATTGGTGTTAATTTTTTAAACCTCGAAGCATGACTTTTTCCAGAGCTGTGTTACTTATGGTACAAGTTAACAGACTTCTGCAGCCTTAACAAAGACCCACGTGGACATCTCACTTAAACAATATATTACTGATCTCAACGTCTTAATAACCTTATGCATAATTGCCTCGAGCAAAATGTGAATATCTGCCGATAACACTAGCTTTATAATTACACAGCTATGCTGTCTGCGGTGATAAGTTACTTGCACCTTATGTTCAGATGTTGGAAATTCATGCTAGTGAAGTGCGGTAGATCGCGTAAAAAATGGGGAGAGTTTGTTAACTCCACTGGAAGTAGTAGCAGACGGCGTGCATTCAGACAGGAAGAGAGGTTCAGGTGTAGATTGAAGAGAAGCAGAGGCTGCCGGTGGCACACTCTCTGTCAGTTGATGACAGCCATGTATGCTGACTTGCTCGTGTCTTATTGTTTCCTCTATCTATTACCGGAAGTCATGGGGAAGTCAATAGAAGCCATGTTCTTCAAACCGGCCAGCAGAAACAGAGTTGGCAAGTCCATGTCTAGCCTGATTGGGAACAACTACAATAGAAAACAGGATTCTGGTAGAAAAATAGAAAAAAGCGTCCTGGAGCGTCGGATCGAACATGGACGGCCCATATTCTACGGGAAGATCTGTGCGCTGTTCTTTGCAAAATAGCCCCTCATTTCTAGTTATTTTGCTTTCTATCTCCTCGCCTTTTCTGGAGCGGTCATCCCCTTCTACTTCCTTCCAATGCGAGCAGCGGCGGCTGAGGCTCAAAAAATCTCCAACCCTAGTGGCCCTAATGGCGAGCCCGTCCCCATATAGCTTGCGAACGACGACGGCGGTGTAGATCTTGGCCACTGGAGGCACTGGTCCATCTCCGCCCCGATGAATCCTGGACATCTCGTCGCCGGCGGCCGGTCTGCCCGGGCGAACCTCTCTTCTGCTGCGCCGCGACGCTGCCCGAGAAAATCCCCAGGTATCGTTCTCCGGCGTCTAGAGGACAACCTTGATCTACCATTTGTCTTACCCTGTCCAGCCATTCTCCACAGGTGGCTCCTCGATCTACCATTTGTTGCCCCATCTAACCTCCAACATCTGCTTACGGCAGAGAAGAAACATAGTGTCCCTCGAGTCTTCAGGAATGCAGGTTTACCATGCTCCATATTGGTTCTGTCAATTTAGATGAAATTAGGAAAATAGTACAAGCAGCTATATGACCCTTTTTCTTGTTACATCGTATAGGAATCTTGATCTTTGGTGCTCACCTTATTAAACATGATCCATTATATGAAATTATAGAAAACTTTAATTCTGACCAATTCTAGTTGCTGCAATAAGAAAATCACACTTGATTATTTCCATGACCGCTGGAGACCCCTCGCACATGTGATGGAATGTAGATGAAAAAAACATAAAGAACTAATAGACTGGAGTACCCTTTTTGGGAATAAAAGATCATTCAGTGGGTAAGTATCTTCAAGTTGGATCTATGGGTATTTTTTCTTATTCCCAGTCGGCTTGCTAGATTTTGCTTACACTAGATTTTCAAGCAATTCGGTATGGTGAAACTTTGTTAACTTGCTGTAACTGTACATGAGAATGGAATAATCTCATCTACCTGTTTAAGTACTTGAAAAGTCAAGTGCTTGTCAGTACAAGACTGAAATTTATTACACACTTGCAGTATTTAGCACTTCACTGGTTTTTGAAAAGTTTAGTGTCTATTTGTTCACTAATGGCACCAAAACAACTAATCATGAAAAATTTGTGAATAAAAATGCTGCTGCATATTCTTTCTACTATCACCTGTAGCCAAGGATAGTACAATGATTGTATCACAGCCTCACTCCTCGCCGCCACGCTCGTCCACTCGGTTTCGGTTTGTGGCTAGCCCTGACCTGCTGTGGCTTAACTAGCAGCAGAGCACCTGGCCTGTGTAGCAGCCATTCAAATATTCTGCTATCACTTGCTGCGTGCCTGCTCCAGCGACAGAACAGAAGCAAGTATATACCCTCTTTATTCCTCAACATCTATATATAGCTCAGATCGTTCAATGTATTGTTGTTGTTGTACAAAAGTCAAAACAAATATGTTGTCGATCCATTACTTGTGGAATTTGATGACTAGGCTTTATTTTAAGCAGAGGCAAGAGTTTTTCGTCGGTCAATTTGATGACAGCAAGGAAATCAAAAAGAGGACAAGGATTCTTTCTGCCAAATTAACCACCACGTGCATAGCATAGCTAGCTAATGACCCAAAGGAAAGCCTGCTAAGCAGCGAGGCCATGAGCACCACTACGTGCATAGCTAACCTCTACCTAATGGGCCATTAGCAAAAAAGCGAGCCATTTAACTAGCTAACAAACATCAACCATTGGAAGATTAGCAGCAACCGGTGCGAGGAGATTAGCAGGTGAGTGAGCAGAGGGAGAGGGAGGTGCAGCACAAAGAAGATGAAATACATTTGAGCCTTTTAATTATAGTTTAATGCAAGGAACGAAAAGAGGAACAACTAATTAGACAAATGTAAACCGAATTACTATTGGTAATTATAGTCAAAATTTATCACCATAGAAAATATTAATACCCTGTGATGCTATGAAGCATGGTTAGTGTCAGAAACAGAACATGGAATCTGGTAAAGAAATGGCCAAATGTACAAGTTGTTTTGAATATTTGTGCAACTAATTATATTACACAATTTTATTATGCAAACCGATGAATCAAATTCAAATGGTCACACCTTGTACTCTCTTTAACCTTCTCTACTGATTTGGTAATTGGTACTAACATTTTCTTTCCCGATTAATGCACCAGATGCTCCTAACGGAAGAGGTCCTAACTCAGAAGGACTCATTGTTTCATCTGGAACGGCCATTTCCTGGAACAAAAAGCAGGACATGGCTGGATGAATATGTTAAACAAACATATCTTCTGTTTTTCTTGCATCTTCTGGATTCTTTTGCACTCTCGTTATCTTTGGTCTTCGCAATGCCAACTTGTTTACCTCGATTATTATGATGCAGCAATTATTTTCTATGCCTAAACTACATTAGAACTCTTGCCATAAGTTGTGCCCTTGTTCTGGTCCATGTGCTCGACATCTCACATGCGAAAGATGATCTCCTTTCTGACTTTGCAATTCTCATCCCAGGATCTAGTAATGGAAGAGATTAGTAGTGCAACATCACCATTAGGAGAGCCCATGGTTCCAATGATCGCAAACTGTGCACCAACACTATCAGGTGAGAACAAACTGTGTATGAAAGGCAAGAATATCTTGATGTGCCTAATATTCTGTAATCCTTGTTTTGATGTTGTTTTGCTAAAAAAAGGTTTGCAGCCGTCGAATCGGTCAATAGTGTTTAAAATCAAGATTTCAATGATGCTACCTCATTTTGCAGAGATTAATTCCCCAATGCTTCTCGTTGCTGATTTCAGTACACTGAAAAAGAAACAGTCAATATCTCAAGAGTCAAGAGGTGCCCACGTTGTGGAAATAGTTTGCATGGTTGATGAAACTGCCGGTTCTGAAAGCTCAATGTCATGGTTTGGTTACCCTATGAGAATCCTGTGTGAAATTGAGGAGCTAAGCCAAGCCTTTTGTACTTTTACTCTTTCTTTTATTCGTAGAGGCTACTATATGTGTCTACTTGTGTGCTAAGCTACCCATTCGTGACTAGAGGTTGTGGGGTAATGCTTCTCTGAATCAACTTGCTATTTGTATCCAAACTGAGAGTAAACTTGAGCTCCTTTGATTGTGGAAAAAATGGTATGCTTCAGATTATGGCAGTGCACACATCTTTAAAATGTATATGGCTGAGGAAGGTGAACTTAAGTTCGAGGGTATTGGTAATTTCACAAGCATAAATTTTGCTGAGTAAAGACGAGACACAAAAGCTTTTAACACTGAAGTTCGAAATTGGTTGTACTAACAAGGGCACAACGACTCAATATGAGAAACTTTGAGGTGGTTACTGTGAAAGCTCATGTTTTACATCTAACTGTACCAGGGGTTTTTTCATAAAATGTATAATAAGTGGCCTTAGATCCCTCAAACTTGATCTGTACCAACCATGTTTGATCTGACGGCCCAGAGTCAGTTTTTCTATTCTTCTACCACAAGCCCAGATTCTATTCTAGTTGCTCCCAGCCTGATTTTGGTAATCTGTTGTTTTTAGTCGGTGGTAAAGAAAAGTTGTTTTCACGCCTTCAGTAAATAAATAGAAATGCCTGTAATTTTTTGCATTACCTCCAAACCTGTATTGTTCACATGATATCATTGCTGAAATGCAGGAGCAGTGTTAGAGCAACTCTAGCAGACCCCATAAAAATACGACCCGCAAAACGCGTTTGCGGGTTCACGAAAATCGCTTTTGCGGGTCAAAAACATACGCGTCCAAGCAGAACCCGTATCTAAACCTGCATAATTTGAAAAACTTCTTTCGCGGAAGAAATTGCGCAAACACAGTTCATCACACATACTACATTGTTCATCGCATACTACATAGTTCATCAAACTATAAGCATAGTTATACTACATACTACATTAAACTAGTACTAGGGGGTAACGACGGTGAGGTCGCGGCAACCGAACGACGCCGCTCGTCCTCGCCGGAGCTGCAGAGATCGATGAATTTCTCTGCCTGCTCCGCACGGATGCGGCGCCACTCCTCGGCCTTCTCCTTGGCGGCGAGGGTGGCGGGGGCCCGCCCGCGCCGCCACGCGGGCTCTCCATCTAGTGCCACCCCTAGTTGGTTTTGGAGTATTGACGACAAATCTGGTTGAGGGACTAACGTGTTTGTGAGAATTGCAGGAAAACACAGGTAGAAGTCCCTCATTGATTCGGTTTTATTACCAGAGATGACCCCTAAAAATGTACGAAGACATTGAAGACAATGATGGTTTATGAAGATATTCATATTGAAGACAATAACATGAGAAGACTCCCTATGAAGCTTATGGAACTCGAAGACTTAGATCCTTCGTAGTTTTATTTCATTTATGTTGTGTCATAGGAATCACCGTACTGTTAAGTGGGGTCCAAAAGAACCAGTCAGAATGACTGTAGTGATGCCTAATTCAAATCCTATGTCTTCGAGCGAAGACTTTGAGAGAAAATCTTGTCCAGAGTCAGACAAGTCAGCTTTACTTGTAGCCCAAGTAAAGTTGCCGTGTGAGTTCAAAATTCGACCGTTGGTACACGTGTCAGTTCCTTAGTGACCCAGGGTCATTTCGGACAGATCAGGTCGGGTTGCCAAGTGGCTATAAATAGTCCACCCCCACAACCATAAACGGTTGGCTGCTCAGATTTCAGTGCACGGCTTTTGTCGTTTGAGAGCAACCCACCTCGAAGCCTTTGAAAGAAAAATTCCAGTGAGGAGAAAAGCCCTAACCACCCAGAGCCAGAGTAAATTGGGCATCACTTAAGTCTTCGTGTCTGTGTGATCTGAAGACTTATTACACTT
>NW_024110906.1:0-14962 GCF_003073215.2 Triticum urartu
GTCGTCTTCTACCACCTAACACACATGAGCACACAAATAAGCAAACAACACCTATAAGGTTATATGGAAATATGGCTACATCAAGCATCAAGTAAAGCAAACTTACAATAGTAGGTGCATGAGGCAACTCGGAGCAGGTTGCGGAGCCAGAGGCAGCGGCTTCCGCGGCACGCACGCCGGCACCGGTGCAGTCGGGGAGACGCGGAGGAGGTGGAGGGTGTCTTTTTAACCTACAAATCAACTCTCCCGCTGGGGCATTGGGAAAGTCTTTCGCCTTCCTAATCTACACCTTAGGCTTCTTCTTCTTCCTCGGAACCGGCGGAGGCAGCGCCGAATCTTGCCTAATTAGGTAATTCACGCTCTTCTCCTTTGCCTTCGCCTTCGCATTCTCCTTACCAGCACCCTTTCCCTTCTCATTCCCCTTCTCCTTCACCATTATCTACAAAAAAACAGCACATAATATCTGCAGTCAGTACATCAATCAAGTGCAAAAAAATCATCTTCTTCTTTTTGTAGCATAGAAAATCATCTAGTACTAGTGCAAATAAACATAATTATCTCCTGACCATTATCTACAAAAAAACAGCACATAATCCCCTTCATCCATTAACATCACTCAATAAGACATAAATGTATTGCAAGGACTGGAGCTGTAACTAACTATTACCACATAAACCTGGATAAACTACCTATCGCCCTTAAATTAGTAGTCAATTGACCAGTAAAGTTAATAGATTTCTTACGAAATCTGAAACATAGTAGCAGCATCAGGTTGTAAGGGGCTATTGATACCGCTCAGCATAGGTTAAGTTCCAAAAGCAATTAAAGGTTGCAAGCACTTACCAAAGTATAGTAAACCAAACAAGCTATCATAGTCTATTGATGGTTCACAAGCACAGTGGGGAAAAGGTGCCTATTGATTACTAGTACTTCATTCCCATTCTCCTTCACTACATCTCCTGAAACTCTTGACTAATTATCTCCTGACAACTTATCAGGTCAAGCAACACCTGGTGCCTATATGCCAAATCCTGGGAATGCATCTTTCAGTGCTACAACTCAATCCTCTCATGCACAATTCCCAGGCATGTTACGCATGTACCATCTGCAGCAGCCTCCCTCAATCGTAAGTCCACATCCAATGGTACAGGTTAGAGAAAGATTACGTCTTCCTCTTCGTGGAGCTCGGTGAGGAACCAGGGAAGGACGGACCGACGGCATGCTGGCCTTGCTGCCTCCCCGATGTACACGTGCTCCTCCAGCTCGGACTCGGATGAGATGGCACCGTCGGTGAAGGGAGAGGCCGCGGGTCAGGCTGAGCCACGGGCAACGACGCCGTCGCCTTAGGGTTAGGGTTAGGGATAGAACAGAGGAGGAGGCACTGCCTCTGTTTGCAGAAGGAATCGAGCGAGGAGGGGGAATGGAATGAGGGGGGAGGGGGTTGCTCGGCTCGGGGGCTCGGGGCCTCGATCTGTTACACAGTTTATGGGCCTTGCGCCATCGGTCCGCTCGGTCGGCCCGGTTAAAGACCGGACCGGACCGAACTTTTTTCAGTCTGTTTTGCTGGGCTCGGACCGGTATATTTTCCTATCAGGCCTGGACCGTGCGGGCCGGTCCTAAACGGGCCACGAGCGGGCCGCAAAGCCCGCTCGTGCCGTCCAAGTTGAATTATAGCTCACAAACTTCAGATTTCTTAAGCTGATTCCTCCTTCATTCTTCTGTTGGAACAACTTATCTCATCCCATCCAAGGAGAACATCACCCATCATTCTCCTCATGCCACCAGACTATCCTTGACATTTGCAAAAGACCAGCACATATCTATACCCCTATATAGTGTGCGAATAATTTTAAAAGATGGTCGTTGGATGAAGCCAATCCGACGGTGCAAAGATGGCAAATCCGAGCACTACTGGCCGTTAGATATCATTTACATTCCACCAGATTTTGCCACATGTACAATTTAGAAGACTCCATGGTAGAACTTAAGCATAATGCACAAACCTCAAAACACAAACACTTCTCCTTTGTTCTATAATCGTCCGTATCATAATTGCCCAAATTTTTTTCTACATGAATAGCCATTATTTGTTTTTACTTAATGCTTTACAACGCACAATTCCATGAATCTTAAAATAGATTAGTTTTTTATAAAAACTAATTGGTTTTGAATGAGATGAATTATAAGAATTAAACGAACATTTACATTATGCATATATGACTCAAAGCTAAATGCTATAATGTGGTATTTATTCATTATTTGGTTGTCAAATCTCGTGCGTGCAATGCACGTGTACCTTACTAGTGTCGTCTGAGATTTGAAACACACACATTCCATACATATGGAACATAGATGATTTGATCGGGACATCTTTACTGCCACTTGACAAGTCCTTCTTCGACCAATCCATGAAGCAGTTCTCACTGCTATTCTTGGTAGACCGAAACCTTCAGTTCTTCATATATCCCCAAGAGCTTTGGTTGCCTACCCAGCTTTTATACAACTGAATTTTTTTCTTCGAAAACTGGATAACCCTTATGTGGTTGATATTTTTATTCAAAGCCTACAATTTTATGGCCTTTCCTCAAGCCATAAGGAGGGACCTCAAAATTAGTCTTCAGGGTAGGGATTGTTTGTGTCCTGTTGTTCCTTATTTGTCCTGTCAAATTACGTTTTGATGTACTTTCTCACCCAGATAAGTATTGTACTATGAAGGTCTTTCCTCAAGCAATAAGCTGCTTTCGCTGAGCAATTTCCTTATAAAATTCACGTGTTTAACTGCTTAAACCGAAGGATTTCTTTACGAAATTCCTACTGTAACTGCTAAAAGCGTAGATAGAGCTAAAAAATCATACAGATTTTCCAGTGGGTATTTGATAGTTGCACCATCGTATGAAATTCGTGCTCAGCGTGCTATTGTAATTAATATGTACAAACTCTCGAAAGTGCACTGGGAAGGTTATCTAACAACAAATGTTGTGACTATACGATTAAAACAAAGGGTGTCTTAAAAAGTTCATTGTTTGGGTGAATGAAAATTTTAGCTTCTTAAGTTCATCGATTGGCAGGGTGGCCACAGGCACAACCCAAACGGAACCTTACATTTAAGCAGTCATCAAAACTTCTGCAGGTGTCGATTTCATGTACTTACATCAACCTTAGGTATTCACATATTATTAGAAAATGGGAATAATATTGCTCTTTCAAATGATGTTACTAGTATTGCTCTAGTACATTTCCCCCATAAATTGGGTCCCGCTTCGGTACAACTCCCTCATAAAACGTATAAAGGGTAGTATGGACTTTTCACAAGTCGTATCCATTTTATGATGGGTTGTCCAGTATAAGCGAGTTGGCCACGAGCTGCTGAGAAATAGGCAATTTCTCGATTAAATTAATCCACGAGTAAATCACTAGCATGGCATTGACACAAATAAATGCATACTGATATTCAGTCAAGCAAGCACATACTACGCTAATTGCAGAAAGATCTACGTATAACGCTAGCATGGCTAAAACAGAGAACAGTAGGAGCGGGATAAACGAGTTATACCCTCCAGTAGGCCATGCAGAGGCCGCGGCTTTGGTGGCAGCAGCGGCGTCCTCGGCGGCCTTCTTATCGGCTTCAGCTTTCTCGGCGGCGGCACGTTCGGCGTTGATGGACATGGTAATGATGAAGGCGACGCGGACGTAGAGGAAGTAGACGATTGGAAGCGAGCAGTCGCATAATCGCTGCCCAAAAACCTATTCGCCCCTCACCCCGTACAAGAACCAGAAGGGCGTGGTTTCAGAGACCTGCTCTCCCGTCGACCGTGTACTACTTGTGATTTCTTATAGTGCAGATTATATAAGAACAAACAATGACGTACATACATAAAAATATTTCTGAAAAAATCGAAAATATTCTTGAACAAAATTGTGAACAATTTGTAAAAGTCGGATATTTTTGAAAAAATAAAATTATTTATGCAACTCCAAACTTTTCTGAAAATGCAATAATTTTGAAATTCCGATTTTTTTTGGAAAAAGTGAAGAATTTTTTGCAATCCTAGCATTTTTTATAAATGTGAACAACTTTTGTAATCCTCAACAATTTATAAAAATGCAAACAAAATTTCAATATTCCATACAGTTTTAGGAAAACATGAAAAAATAATCAAAAACATGATTTTTCCTGAAAAACACACACATTTCTAGAAACTCCGACCAAAATTTGGAAAAGGCAAACATTGTTTTTGGATCAGTGAAGAATTTTGAAAGAAGAAACATTAAAAAAAATTCATTTGATGCATAGATGCAACTTGCATGCAGGCTAGTGACGGCGTAGGGTTCGTACAACGCTGTGCGGGCGATACCGGCCGATTAAAAAACAGACGAACGTTGCCCCTCCTAGACCTACTTAAGCTTTTACGTATTCCTACGTAACATCCTTCCACGAAAACTAAATGCCCCCCCCCCCCCCCCCCTCCCTCCTGATTTTCAGGGGGTGGGCCCGATGCCTTCACTAATATCCAATTAGCTGCTGCCAAATCATCTTTTACGTAAGATAAGTAACAATCTGCACGTAGATGTAGCATTGCTCGTCCCACCTCGCGACGCCAACAGGTCGTTGGCCACCGTAAATACCTTTATTACTCAAGTACGACAAGCATTGGTCTTCATTGAACCCATGTGCAGGATCTGGAGTGGCACTAGGAGTCTTCACCGGTTGCGAACTAGCGAAGTTTCCTACTGATTTTTCAGATTCTACAAAAAAAAATCTTTGATGTCCGATGTCTTTTTATTTATGTTTTTAACTCGCACATAGTTTTGTCACACAATATATCAAGTTTGGCTCTGCCAGAGGGGAGAGTCTGCACACGTTTTATTTCCGACTCCACGGAACGGGTCCAATTTTTTTCGCTCGTTCGACTGACCATTCGTAGCATGCACGCCAATGTTCAGTGAATATCGACACTTTATGTATTTCCTACTGTTTTTCCGGCCAAAAAACCCTAAAACACTGCCCGCACATGAAGCAACATGCGTTCGGTGTCCGAACTCTTTGAAACTTTGTGTGGGCCACCCGGATGGGCGTGCCCACCAGCTGGCAAATTTTTGTGTTCATCTGAAGATGAGCAAAATTTGACCTACGCCAGCGGAGGCCGTTCAGGTAGGAACAAATGGCCTGTCTGGAAGGACGTTTTTTTCGACATCCTTCACATGAAATATTTTTATATGACATTGTATCCACATGAGAAGCATGCACGCCAATTTTTAATGCATTTCGACACTTTATGCATTTTCTATGATTTTCTGGGCCGAAAAACCGTAAAACACTGTCCGGATGTGACACAACATGTGTTCGATGTAAGATTTCGTTCATTTCTGGCATGGGGTACCGGTACTCCATGCAAAAAAGAACGAAATCTGACACCGAACGCACATTGTGTCACATCCGGGTAGTGTTTTAGGGGTTTTCGGCCCGGAAAATCATAGAAAATGCATACAGTGTCGAAACGCGGCAAATTTTGGCATGCATACTTGTGATGGTCATTCTAGCCCACGAAAAAAATCTGAGCCTGTTTGAAAGATGTAAAGAAGAGACATGCACCCGAGGATCCCTTTTGCCCACACCGAAACCCCTACCTTCCACATGAAGTACCTGAGCGCAATCAAGGAATGTACCCAACTTCTGCTAGCGCGTGTGGGGCCCCATCCCAGTACCCCACGCCAAAAATGAATGAAATCTAACACCAACGCATGTTGTGTCAGGTCCGTGTAGTGTTTTATGGGTTTTCGGCCCGAAAAATCATGGAAAATGCATATAGTGTCGAAACGTGACAAATTTTGGCATGCATGTTTGCCATGGTCATTCTAGCCCGTGAAAGAAATCTGAGCCCGTTTGACGGATGTGAAGAAGAGACATGCACCCGAGAATCCCTTCCACCCATACCAAAATCCCCTGCCTTCCACATGAATTACCTAGGCGCAATCACGGAATGTACCCAACTTTTGCCAGTGTGTGGGGCCCCACCCCAGTACTCCACGCCAAAAATAAACGAAATCCGACACCGAACGCACATTGCGTCACGTCCGAGCAGTGTTTTAGGGTCATTTATTCATACTCCAAAAAGAGCACCGGTTGAGAGGAGTGTGACATGCTAGGGCAGACGAATGCATTCATGAGCATATAATTTTTCTAATTTTAAGGCTTATGTTATTTGTAATTTTTGTCATTATCAATCAAAATAAATGTTTTTATGTCCTAAACATTTATTGAAAATTGTCAAAAAATTGGATGCTTCTGTAGTTTATGATTTCTTGGCATTATCAATCAACATGATTTTTTTTGAAACGCAACCAATTTTTCAATTTATGAAAATTTCACGCATTTGGAAAATTAGGAAAAGGAAAAAAAGAAACAAAAACCAGAATATAACAGAACAAAAAATGGTTTTAAAAAACACAAAAACACTGACATGAATATTCACAAAGCTAGATTTGCCACATAAGTAGCCAGAAAGAAATCCTCCACTTTGAACTAACATATCTCTTTATATATTTTTTTGAAATGTTCATGGTTTTAAAAAATGTTATTCATACTTTAAAAAAATGTTCATAATTTTTTTTAAAGAATTATCAGAAATTGTTCAAGTTGGTCGAAAAGTTGTTGAATTTTCAAACACTATTCTATTTAAAATTTTATATAGAATTTCCAACAAATGTTGGAAAAAGTTGAAAAGGTGTCCGAATTCTAAGTTGGTGTTACCTCTGCCCGGGATTTTTAGGCTAGAAAGCTACCGGTGGAGGTCCGCTTTTGTAAGCAGGTTGGTTTTCCCTACACCTGAATTTAATAACCAATTTGTTAGTCAATGCAAATTAATTGCAAGTTGTTAACCGAAAGCTCGATTGGGGCCATGGGCCATGCCGCCAATATATATATATATATAGGTGCCTGGACATATGGGACACCTAGGTGCCTGGACACCTTGCCTCTCCGCCGTCGGATCGTGTTTATCGGCTGATTTGGAAACCAATATAAATGTATCAATTGCTAGTTAATTTGGCAGGTTTTAATTTGGGGACCATCTCATGCATCCGTGTCACGTGATATAAAGGCAGAGTATTAAGATGTCATAGGGAATAAAAGTTGACATTTATTACTTCCCTATATAGCATTTATTCCTTTTTTGTATAACAAATCAAATTAGGAGTGGTACGTATGACACATGATTTTATTGGATATATACGAACCCTGCGAATGTACGTAATTTTGTTAGTAGGTATTACACACCCGTATTAGATAGTTAGGAAACAAAATAAAATGTAATAGATTAAAAAATAAACTATTAGGTATATACGTACCTACATATGTACATAATTACGTTAGTAGGTATTAGATACCCATAGTAGATAGTTAGGAAAGAAAAACATGTACAAGATTTTGTTAACATGTATTATATACTCGTATTAAATAGTTAGAAAACAAAAAAAGAATGTAATATTTCACAAAATAATTTATTGAGTATATATACCCGCGTATGTACGTAATTTCGGTAGTAGGTATTAGATACACGTATTAGATAGTTAGGAAACAAAAACATGTACAAAATTTCATTAATAGGTATTAGATACTCGTATTAAATAGTTAGAAAACAAAAATAGAATGTAATATTTCAGAAAATAA
Organism: Triticum urartu; assembly: GCF_003073215.2. NCBI lineage: Eukaryota > Viridiplantae > Streptophyta > Magnoliopsida > Poales > Poaceae > Triticum > Triticum urartu. Next base: position 7,670 of record NW_024110906.1, read on the forward strand.
TTTACAGAGTATATATACCAGCGTATGTACATAATTTCGTTAGTAGATATTAGATACCCGTATTATATAGTTAAGAAACAAAAACACTTAAAAAATCATTAATAGGTATTAGATACTCCTATTAAATAGTTAGAAAACAAAAATATAATGTAATATTTCAAAACATAATTTACCGAGTATATATACCCGTGTATGTATATATTTTCGTTAGTAAGTATTAGATACCCGTATTAGATAGTTAGAAAACAAAAATAAACATATTAGATACCCGTAGTAGTTCAAAAAAATAATTAAACATTAATACGATTTATTGTATAGCAAGTGTTGCATGTCTAATAGTGAAAAATGGAAACAAAAAGGAACTATGGAAAGTCTTGCATGAAGAATAGTTAGGAAACAAATCAAACAGTCATTATGTAGCGCTACATACCTAAAACAATCAAGGTGCCCGGGCACCTAGGTGTCCCAGATAATCAAGCGTGGTAAAAGAAAAGCGATGCATGCGAGAGCGTTGAGGGATGCGAGGCAATTTGGCAATTAATTTAGGCTAGTTAATATCCTTCACTCGTGCTCACTAATTGGGCAGATTCAAAACCAAAATCTCGCGCCGATGTGCCTTGGTCTTGCCATCTTGGCAATCCTGTCGGTTGGTCCAATAAATTCGGACGCAGTAATTCTTAAGTTTCCAGCCTCTCTTATTTTCAGAAAGACGTGTCAGCTCAAGGGGTCAGCCTCTTAGCATCAATTGCTAGAGGTCTACTGTTCAATTCCTAGCACCGGATAATATAGATTTGTTTTATGAATTTTTACACCCCGCAAACAACGCACTTCCTACAGGCTACAGCCGTGACCAATTGGCGTACGCCCTATACATCATTTCGGCAGGCGGGCGACGTAATTTTGGAAAAAGGCCATCCTATCCTTTCTTGTGAAAGGGTACGAAGAAATCTAGACCATTGATGTGTTTAAAGGGGTTGTAGGGACGCAGAAGTGAAATTTTCAGTGGTAGAGGTCTGTTTCCTTATCCTTGTCGTACGTTTCTATAGTCAAACAGGTCGACATCATGGGTGTTGACAATAAGGGATGCAAAATGTGGACCACCCCGTATCCAACTTTTGACCTGCTCACGCGAGCTTCAAGACCAACATGATAAACAACACTAGCCCCGCAGAGAAGAGAGAGAGAGAGAGAGAGAGAGAGAGAGAGAGAGGAGGGGGGGGGGGGGGGGGGGGGTGGGCGGAGACACTGGACTACAAACCTATATAAACTCGTGCCGATCCATCTTATTTTAGACAAGGAACTTGAGTAGTTTCACAAGTTACAAATAACTTGGCTAGAGATGGCATCGTCGTCGATCGGAGTTTGTTTCAAAGCTCGTGGTTTGGTCGTGTTTGTGCAAGCCATGCTTCTCATGTGCGTGGTGATCATGAGCAGCAGCTACACAATCCATGGCGCTGGCCGAGGTATGAGTTCCAATTTGTTTTCCTGTATATTTAATTATTTTCTGGAATACTATACATGTGTTTATTTTGAATCCTTTTTTGTTCTAACTAGATAATACCCCGCGCGTTGCTGCGGGAATTGGTTACAATATATTTTGATGAGATTTAATTTTTGTATACATGAATATTTGATTGGCAGAGAAGTAAAACTAAAAAATACATACAATTTATTTTACTATTTAACTGTTAAGATTACATGTGTACATGTTGAGAAAAATATATTACTGGAATAATCTATTTAGTTATATAGAATATGATGGTGCACCAAGCATTGATGTGGTACTCTTCGCTTGCATTAAGGGTCTTGTTTAAGAAAAAGAAATATAAGGCTAAATTGGCACTGACAATTTCAACAACAACAATGTGACATGGACAGAGTATATATCAACTTTTCTTGCACAGAGGGCCTACCAGGCAACATCAATCATAATTAGGTGAAGTCAGCACATCAATTATGTATGTTAACAAAATCGTGCATTTTTTATTTATCCCTGTAGTTCCCATGATTGTCAGAGATAATCGAAATTAAATGGTGATGTGACTGATTACAACTTTCCTGCTGCAAAGAACTCTATTATGTCATGGCTTCCTCTTGTGGTTGTACTGCAAATTCTTTCCCGCAGACTAAAAAAACGAAGTTGTATAGATGTAACTGAGGAGGGTGTTCTCATAATCTATACTTTAGCATAGAAATACTCCACTGGAAAAGTAAGGAATTAGCGTAAGGCCCTTGTATATGCACCAAACTTAATAATTAGGCTTGTTAGCTTACAAAATATGACAAAGGGTACAATTCCACATAAATATAGTTATCTGAGTACACGCAAAATCTAACTGACAAAATGGAGATTGCAGGACAAGATGAGTGAGAGGACTGCATCGGACATCGTTCGCCATGAGTTTAGTACTCACAACAAAACATTAATCGCTTCCTCCCATTAAATCCAAACTCTTTTATCCAGTACATGAACAAATTGAATGGGTACGAAGCAGGTGTCCATCGATTGGGAATTAATAAACACATCATTATTCTGAAGGAGTGAGAATCGCTGATAATTGAGGAGAGCGTACCCGTAGCCGACTGCTGATCTTTGGCAACCCCTTGGTAGGCAGCATGAGAACAGAACACATCAATACTATTCCTGAAAAAAGCATGAGAAAATTAGACATATACTATTAGCAATCAAACACATGTCCAGGACTCCCGGCAACATGTCCAAGACAACTGAAAGAAAATGAAAATAGCATTGTATAATATATGAAGAGCATGAGAACATATACATAGGTAAGCATTGAGATCCATATTCCCATGTAGTTAAAAATGACAATCACATGCAAGCAACTAACCAATAATCATAGAAGGTATTACTTTGACAATACTTTCAGTTAAGCGGCCGATTTTATTTGAAGCAAGGGCAGATAGGAGATCAAAATGGACTCTCTGCAGAATATTCGTGAAAAGAACAGACTAAATTCATGCAAACTGATAAAAGTATTTGGCAATGATTCTGACCGTCAAGGGGGCAATACTGAATGCCTTTACTGAACCTAATCAATCTTCTGCTTCATCCATACTCCCCTCTTTAATTAAGAAATTGTTGGGAGATCGACAAATAATAGATACGAAGAGATCGACCAGTGGACTGCTCATAAAAGTATAGATCCAAACTTCTCTGAACAAAACCCAATGCACATGTATGTGCAAATGCAGCAGAGCAGATCGTTAAATCATAATATGTGATGGTTAATTGGTTACTAATTCAAGATCAAGTGCAATATGTCAATAATGAAATTATTGTCCTTTAGATTCCAAAATGAAAAAAGAATTAGGGAAAGGGTCATGCATTACCCATTTAGCTTGCACACGGTAACATTGACACCAACAATAGGAAGGAGTTCAGTTTGCACACTGCAATAAAATTCCACGTGCTTAAGGTGGCGCTAGCGGTATTGAGAAGACAGGAGAGACATGGGTAAGGAAAGTAGTTTGGTAGTACATGCGAACAGATCTCACCTGCAAATAGGGCTTCTTCTTCATCTCTCACCTCAAACCATGCCGACCGGCTGGCCATGCTCCAGGCCGAAATATGTATGTGGGAAGATGAGATGCGTGAGGAAGTGAGAGATGATGCATCTGTGATCTTCTTCCAGTTATAAAAGGAATGCATCATATGTTACGAATAGGAAAGGATGGATAGCTTCGAGGACAGGACTCCAAACGCATCAAGTAAAAACTGAATTCTAAGTAAATGACGAATCGTTTTAGTGACCAGAGTTTGCTGCGTACTAAAAAAATCTTGTGAAAATGATGTGTCGCTTCGCTGACCTGGATCTTTACGTACTAATGAAAAACCGAGTCCCATGATTTGTTGATGGAATTGTGTGGGCGCCAGCTGTTGGGTTAGTGATGATGTGGCTGCATATAAAATCAGTTTTTGCTTAGATGGCATGGTTGCTGATGTGGACAGCTTGCATGTTGAGATAAATGAGGTAGTGGGGGTGAACTTTTTAAGTATATAGAATTTGCTCCCATCTATATTTAATTAGTTTGTGCTTTGATCTTTTTTGCCTATGCAATCCCGCGACCGTTCTTCCGCGAGCCGAAGACACCGGAAGTGCACCTACCAGCAAAATGTCTCGTCCCGCCTTGCCACTAGCGGGTGAATCAGCTTCGTCTAGAAAACAGAACAATAAGCGAGTTGTTGAATAAGCAATAGGGAAGCATCCTCTATGGGCGCATGCATGTCGTGTATGGTGATATCAAGCATCTAGCTGATACAATATCTCAAAAGGAAGTTTACACGTAGTCAGCAAATATATGTAACCACCATGTGTTGTGTGAAAAACATTCATGTGAAATCTATTTATTTCCGCATCGTTCTCCACCGACATCAAATGTGATATCGATCATGTTAGCTTGTGGTTCTCAAAAGTGCATTACAGAGTCAGCAAATATATGTAACCCCTGTGTGTTGTGTCTACCGAATAAAACAATTTTCATGTGAAATATATTTACTTCCTCGTCGTTCTCCACCGAAATGAAATGCTTTACATGAAGGACCTATGATTTCCTCTGAACAACGAGGCGGCCCGAGATTATCAAGAGCTACCCAAACATAGTTCGGGCTACTAACTGCCATGCATGCTAGATTACTCAAAACAAACTATTCTAAAGTTGATTTTGAAGTTCCCGTGCACTGAAAAATTGTTACTCTTTCCTTCTTGTTGCGGCAGCTAAGGCAAAGTCCTCATCCCCTCTAGGCTCCAAACTGAAGGCTTAATTTGACGGCAGAGGATGAATAGTATGATGAGCAGTGTCTCGAAGGAAAGGAGAGGAGCGTTTTCCATCAACTTCAGAGGGCTGCCACGATGGTGTGTCGCACCATCCTTATGAACTAATGCTCCACCAGCTATCCTTATTTTGCATGGATTACGTGTAATCTTCTGCAACTATCCTTATGAGGGCATGTACAATGGTGCTATCTTAGGAATGTCACGTATGATAAATGATGACATGGAGGAGAGATAACTCATAAGAAAAGGCTTGTCTTCTCTTATTTAAGAGAAGACAAGAGGTGATCTCTTAGCATAATATGTCTCACCACATTTTTAAGAATTGCTAGTTATTGAAAATAAGACTAAAAAATGACCCATTGTAGACAAAAAGTTTTGTCATCTCTAAATCACATGCAAGACTTAAGATAAGACTATTTTATCAACCATTGTACATGCCCTGAACTACTGCTCCACCTGCTAGAATAGAGTAGATCCCGCCGTGTGCTTGCATTTATATACTACCAAGTCACATCTTTTTTATTTTTTGCCCAAAGGAGAAACAGCAGCCTCCATCTCTCTGTATTTCGGCCCAGGATAACTAGACCATCGCATGCACATAGGCCCGATTTAAGTGAGCCGAAAAAGGAAAAAGGCACATCAGCCCCAATTTTTTTGGGCGTCCCTATATCTCCCCTACAGAGAGCTAGCCAAAAATGCTACACACACAGACTCCCACCTCACGGACTTTACGGACCTGCTGAGTTGTCCTGTTTTAATTTGTCTAATTAATCTCCTTCTCCTAATTAACCACCCCCCCCCCCCCCCCCTCCCTGATTTTAACTGGTGGGCTGGGTGCCCAGGCCCGTAAACCCCCCGTAACTCTCCGTCGATGTAGCAAAGCCGGAGAGCTAGCCCAACTTCCGATCGGCCGAAGGAGCGAGCAAGATGGGCCAGCCCACGCACGCTGCAGGCCACAGCTTCTTTTTTTTCATATTTCATTTTTACTTTTGTACCTTTTTATGCTTTAAATTATTATATATATTGAAAAAACTCTAGTAAACACATTTCCAAAATGATGGTCAAGTATTTGAAAAATTTTCAACAGGTATTTGAAAAATATTGAACAACTATTTATTAAATGTTTTTTTGTGAATAACTATTTATAAAATGTTAATCAAGCAATCGGAGAAATGTTGAATGTGTACAGAAAAATTGTTGATCATGTAATAAAAATATGATGAAATCTTTTGATCATTTATATAAAAATGCTAATCAAGCATTTTTAAAAATAAATGTTGAACAAGTATTTACAAAATGTTAATCAAGCTTTAAGGAAATGTTAAATGTATATAGAAAAAATATATTAAATACGTGATAAAAAATGTGGACTGTCCCGTCTCCAAGTTTTGACCTACTCACGCCAGTTTCCAGATTAACATGATAAACACTAGCCCGGCAGAAAAGAAAAATAAATAAGAAGAGACTACCCTTACAACCCTATATAAACTCTCGCTGATGCAACTTATTTCAGACAAGGAACTCTCACAAGGAACTTGAGTAGTTTCACAGGCACTGGTAGAAAAAGGGCCTATAGTCCCGGTTCGTAAGGGCCTTTAGTCCCGATTCCTAAACCGGGACTAAAGTGTCGGTACTAATACCCTGACCCTTTAGTCCCGGTTCAATCTAGAACCGGGACTAAAGGGCGCGGCCACGTGGAGCTCCACCTTTAGTCCCGATTGGTAACACCAACCGAGACTAAAGGAAAATTTATGATTTTTTTTGAAATTTTTTTTGATTTTTTTTATTTTCAAACTTCTGAATTATTTTAACCTCTAGTCTGTAATCACCACCCCTCATCACTTCTCAATTTATCCTCTAATCACCCCTCATCATTCTAAGTCATCTAACTTCTCGAACGGTCACCCATCCTCCCACTCCCCCAGCCTGAGCACGCTAAACTTTCGGGTTCTATTCTCCCTCGCTCCAAGTTTGCACTTGTTGTTTTCCTGACAATAGTAAGATGTCAATCCTATTAAGCTTCAGGAATTTTGCTTGAGCATGAAGTGACACATTTCACTGTTTGAGTTTGAAACTATTGTTTTAAAAAACAATAATTATTTAGTAACACTAATATTTCTTGAATAATTAGTTTGACCACAGTTTGACCAGATTTGACCAAAATTGAAATAACTAAAATAATTATTTAGTAACACCAATATTCTAGAATAATTAGTTTGACCATTGTTTGACCACAGTTTGCCCACTGTTTGAATATTTTTCAATTTTTTCCACTCTAGATCTTAAAAGCCCCGTAACTTTTTTTCTATTAGGTTTTTGAGGATTTTGAAAATGTTTAACGGGGTTCCCCCCATTAAATTTGGATGTAACTTTTCGAGTAGATGATTTTTCATATAAAGAACTTTTTCATCCGAGTTAGTATGCAAAAGTTATGCCCATTTTACAAATTCCAGAGAGATTTTGCAAATAAAGTCGAAATTCATATTTGTAAATTTTC
>NW_024110907.1:0-8826 GCF_003073215.2 Triticum urartu
GCATGTGCCTCGTGGCACCAACAAAGAGGCCGACGACATCGCCAAAAGAGCATCCAAGTGGCTACCCCAAGAGCCTGGCGTCTTCGAGGAGTAGCTCTTCAAGCCTTCGGCAGCACCTCCGCCTACAGAGCCGACGCCATCTAAGGAGGAAATCCCCCGGCCACTAGCCTTGGGACCTCCCGCATTCGGCCCGACCTCAGGAGCGTGCCTCCTCTTAGCGCTCGACCCTCAGGAGGTGTGCAGGATCGAGGAGTTCAAGGCATACCTGACGCAAGGCACGTTGCCGGAGAAGTAGCAAGATGCGGAGCGTGTGGCCTGACAGGCTACGACGTACTGCATTCCGGACGGTGAGCTATACACGAAGCGACCAAATGATGTTTCTCTACTATGCATTTCCAAGGAACAGGGGAATGAGCTGCTGGCCAACATACATGGTGTAGACTGCGGGCACCACTTGCCGTCACGCACCCTAGTCGGCAGGGCTTTCCACAGCGGGTTCTACTGGCCAGTGGCACTCAACGACGGGGCCGAGATCGTGAAAGCCTGCGAGGCCTGCCAGTTCCACGCCAAGCAAATCCACCAGCTGGCTCAGGGCCTCCAGACTATCCCGCTCTCATGGTCGTTCGCGGTTTGGGGGCTGGATATCTTGGGCCCGTTCCCTCAAGCGCTTGGAGGCTACCTCCACCTCTATGTCGCCATCGACAAATTTACCAAGTGTGCGGGAGTGGAAGCCGTACGCACCATCCCAGCTAGGTCAGCAGTCAAGTTCATCAAGGGCCTCGTAAGCCGATTTGGGGTCCCTAATCGCATCATCACCGACAACAGCTCACAGTTCACTAGCAATCTCTTCAAAACATATTGTGCTAACCTTGGAACGGAGATCTGCTACGCCTCCGTGGCGCACCCCAGGAGCAACGGCCAGGCCGAACACGCCAATGCGGAGGTCCTGAGGAGTCTCAAGACCAGGACCTTCAAGAAGAAGCTCGAGTCCTACGGCAGGGGCTGACACGATGCGCTCCATTCCGTGTTGTGGTCCATCTGCACCACCGCCACCAGGCCCATAGGCGAGACCCTATTCTTCCTTGTCTACGGAGCAGAAGCGGTTCTCCCACACGAGGTCAAGCATCTCTCCGCACGGGTCATGGCGCTTGATGAAACGCAGCAGGACGCCACGCGGGGGGATGGATCTCATGCTGGCGGAGGAACACTGCAGTGAAGCCTCGCTCCGAGCTGCGAGGTACCAGCAGGCGCTGTGGCGGTACCACTGCTGCAACATCCGCTCCAGGATGCTCGAGGTGGGTGATCCTGTCCTGAGGCAGGGGCTCTCCAGGGAAGGGCTGCACAAGCTCTCACCCATGTGGGAGGGCCCGTTCCGGGTCGCCCACGTCTCCAGGCTTGGCGGCACGCGCCTGGAGACGCAGGAGGGGATCCCCATCCAGAACACCTGGATCATCCAGCACCTCCGGAGGTTCTACCCATGAAGCAAGGCCCGGTGCCTGTGAAGCAAGGCCCAGTGCATGTGAACAATCTCCGCTCGTGACACACTCACGTAATAATGAGTGGGGATGTACATGCCCCGGAGTCTCGGGAGTGTCGCCCTCAGGCCTCGGGGGCTCCCTCCCACGTCTTAGTGGTAGCACTTAGCTCCGCGCTGGTGAGAAGACAAGAAGACTAGACTAGGTGCCGAACACGGCTTTTCAATTGCTTTCCGCAGTTGGTTTGCCCCCACTTTTAGTGAGAATTTTCTTTCTGGTGTTCCTTGCTGGCCTAGTTCCATTGCCCTTGTTGCCTCGTTTTCTGCCCTCGGTTCCTCGTTTTTGACCCGTACTCTCCCTTGCATGCCTCGCGAGGGGGCTGGATAGTGCCCTCGTGTGCGTTTTCGTTTTAGCGTTTTCGTTTTCCTGTCTTTCGCAAGGCACCCTCGCTCGGGTACGCAAGCTGGCGCACCCCTCTCAATCCGTGCCCCCTAGCTACCACGATACGAAGCACTGGGTCATGACCGGTAGTGCCTACGACCAGGATTCAGTAGGATAAGAATTTCCTAGAGAATTACTGCAGTTCTCAGGTGCCTCCCAAGCACAGAAGGCCTCGTCAGGCATTGGGGAACACGCGTCTCGCGAGGCGGAATCTACTTTAGGCGAATCGATCTAAGTTATTCCTATGCCCATACATAAAACATGATGGTGCAACACAACACATGAATGATAAACATAGCACAGCCACTTAGAAATCATAATTGTTGCACGCCCCAGCGGTGCCCCATACTTGTCTCTCTCTTAATGTAGGAAGGAAAGGAAGAACGAAACAAAAGCGGAACATGCTCCCGCGGTAGGTCGCGAGGACGGGCCCGTGGCGCTCTCCTGAGCTCAGCCAGACCCCTCCTCGCGCTACACAGGAGCACGGCGACGAGACGACCCACTGTCACCTTCGAAGTGGGCGCGGCGGCGTGGCGGCTGGCCAGCACCCGACGCGGCGGCCATCTTCCCCGAACACCCCCACGAAGAGGGTCGCGTCACCGTCGTACTTGAAGTGGAGGGCATACCGCCTGCCTAGTCCGCGCGCGTGGGCGAATGTCTTCCAGCCGCGGGCCAGGGCCGCGTTGCCCGCGGCGGAGACTTCCACCACGACCCACGAAGCCCTACTGCAGCAATGTCCGCCTACTGCCAGAGACTTCCTGGACCTGCGGACAACAATTCACCGACAAAGAACCGCGGGAGCTAAAGCTAGGTGTCGGCCGGGTTCTCTGACCACACGATGAACTCCGGCATCACCTCCGCCGAATAGAAGCGCGTCCGAGGAGGCCACGCAACCACGGCACACCTCACCTCATCAACGGGACTGCCACGACGTGGGCGGCTGCCACCACACGAGGAGACGCCACCGCGGTCGCGAGGGGCCGCGGTGGGAGTCGCAGTGTGCTTGCAGGGACGGCCGCGCCCCCTCTTGGGCGGCGGTGAGCCAGGCCCTTCCTGGCGAGCCTTCCCTTTCTCTGCAGCTGAGAGCCTCTTCACAGGCGCCATGGGTGTCGCTGCCGGCAGTGGAGCAGGAAGAAGAAGAAGCGGGAGAAGCAAAGGAGGAGATGGGTGACAGGGGCTCCGCCCCCTCCCATTTATAACCAAGGGGAGGCGAACCACTGGCCTCCATGGTCTAAGGTAATAATGATCTTTTTTTGCATGCAGTAAGGACTCGTCAAATCGGGCAGTTGCCGAGGCGGCATGGGGAAGCGGAGGCGCCCATGTCCAATCGATCGCCACGTGTTGCAGGCTGTTAGGGCCCGCAGCGCTCGGCACTTACCCTTTGGCTTTGCATCGAAGCCAAGCCCGAGCGCGCCTTGGGCCCGGGGGCTACTGTCGGCATTCTGGGAAAGGGGGTCCCTAGACTTGCCTTCCTGCGGCCTGTGGCGTGGCTCCCCCAGCGGCCCTGTACGGCCCATCTTCACCAGCAAACATTCAAGACCCTCGCAAGGGGCGAAGCCACGTGAGGCAGACGAGGCAAGACCGCCTCAGGGGCGGTCTCACTAGGATGGCTCACAAGGGGCGGAGTGATCAAGGCAAGGGACACCTCCTGAGGTTCCTGTCATGCAAGCCATGACGACTGCAGCCAGGCAGGCGCCAGCGAGCGCAGTGTCCTCATTTCCTCTTTGGTGCTAAAGAGGCAAGCGCAGGCATGGAGTCTCGAGGCATCAGGCAAAGGTTTCTATATCGGTGCCACAAGACCAAGACCAGCAGGACAGCAGGAAGGAGGTCACCGTGGAGCCCAAGACGACGTCACCACTAGAGCCTTTGGCAGGCGAAGACTACTTTTGTCAGGATAACATGTACTAGTTGTCTCCCTTCAAATTTGGCCGTTGTAGGATCCCTTTCCGCTCAATATTTGGGAAGAGGACCAGGGCCTCTATAAATAGGAACAACCACCACCATAGGGGGGTGAGATATAGATCATCCCCAACCAAACAAGTTCTCCAAGCACAAGAACACCTCTCCTGAGGAGGCTGTTCTTCCCTTATAACTGTTCATCCTTAGCCCAAGAGGCAATCCAACACACCGCACTGGTGTAGGGTATTACACCACAGCGGTGGCCCGAACCAGTATAAATCTTGTGTCTTATGTTCTTTAGGTTCGTCGACCTAGGTCGTGAGATTGTGGAGTGTGCGAGCTAGAGAGAGGGAGAGATCTTTGTGCGCACCCCATTGTTCGAACCTCAATGTTTTTGTCGGAACCCGAAATCCGACAGACACAGGCGGCGAGGGCGGCCAGCCGCTCGGCGCGGGCTCGGTGCGCGTCCGACATGGATGTGGTGGAGCGGTGGAATGCGGATCAGCGGAAGGAATGCTTCAGCGCACCCCTACCTGGCACGCCAAATGTCGGATTTTGGGTTCCGGCAAAACCCTTGAGGTTCGAACACTAGGGTGTGCACAAAGATCTCTCGTCCCTCTAACCCACGCCCTCACCGCAATCTCAAGGCTTAGCACGTCGAACTCGCAGAACAAAGGGACACAAGATTTATACTGGTTCGGGCCACCAATGTGGTGTAATACCTTACTCCAGTGTGGTGTGGTGGATTGCCTCTTTGGCTGAGGAAGAACAGTTACAAGGGAAGAACAGCCTATTGAGGAGAGGAGCTCTTGTGCTTGGTGAGTTTGTGTGGTGTTGGTGTTGTGGATCCAGTCCAAGATGAGATGAGCCTTTCGTCTCTTAATGAGCCGATCAGATCCGATCCCCTCGATGCGATCCGATCTGATCTGATCTGATCTCCTCTGATCTCATCTCCCTTCCTACGATGGTGGCTAGTCCTGTATATGGAGGCCCAGGTCCTCTCCCCAAATATCAGGCGGGGAGGGATCCCACAACGGCCAATTTGAAGGGGGACAGCTAGTACAAACTATCCTAACAAAATATGGTCTTCGCCTGCCAAAGGCTCTGGTGATGATGCCGCCTTGGGCTCCACAATGATCTTCGTCCTGCCGTCCTGCTGGTATTGGTCTCATTGCACTGAAATGAAACCTTTGCTTGACTCCTCGGGACTTCGCGCCCGCGCTTGCCTCTTTAGCACCAAAGAGGAAACGAGGACACTACGCGCGCTGGCGCCCGCCTGGCCTTGGTCGTCATGGCTTGAATCACATGAACCTCGCGAGTTGTCCCTTGCCTTGGTCTCTCCGCCCCTCACGAGCTAGCCTGGTGAGGCCGCCCCTGAGGAGGTCTTGCGTCGTCCGCCTCGCGAGGCTTGGCCCCTCGCGAGGGTCTTCAGTGTTTGTTGGTGGAGATGGGCCGTACAGGGCCGCCGATGGAGCCACGCCATGGGCTGCAGGCAGGTATGTCTGGGGACCGTCATTCCCAGGACGCTGACGTACCCTACTACATTTTGGTGGTGGATTGCCTCGGGGGGCTGAGGATGAACTAGTACACTGGATGAACAGCCTCAGGTGGTGAGGTGTTCATGGGCTCAATGAACTAGTGCCCGTTAGGGTGGAGTCAATTCGATACCCCTCCATGGTGGTGGCTAAGTCCTATTTATAGTGGCCTTGGTCCTCTTCCCAGATGTTAGGCGGGAAGGGATCCCGCAACGGCCAAGTTTGAAGGGGCGCAACTAGTACGAGCTATCCTGACAAAAAGTGATCTTCGCATGCCAAAGGCTCTGGTGGTGATGCTATAGTGGGCTCCGTAATGACCTCCGTCCTGCCGTCCTGGGGGTCTTGGTCTTATTGCACCGACATGGAAACCTTTGCTTGATGCCTCGGGACCCCGCGCCTGCGCTTGCTGCCTTAGCACCAAAGAGGAAACTGGCACACCGCACCCGCTGGCACCCGCCTGGCCTCGGTCATCATGGCTTACGTCACGCGAACCTCGCGAGGTGCCCCTTGCATATATATCTCCGCTCCTCGGGAGCCAGCCTAGTGGGGCTGCCCCTAGGGAGGTCTTGGTGTTGTCTGCCTCGCAAGGCTTGGACCCTCGCGAGGGTCTTGATTTGTTTCTGCTGAAAATGGGTCATACCAGGCTGTTGGTGGAGCCACGCATCGGGCCGCAGGCAGGAAAGTCTGGGCACGCCCGGTTCCAAAACACCGACAGTAGCCCCTGGGCCCATGGCGCACAACGCTAGGCCTGGAGATGCGGGCAATCCTAAACGGGCCCTCCCACAGGGGTCTGATGCCCCCGATCCAATCGTACACTAATCATACACGCAAACGTGTACGATCAAGATCATGGACTCACGGGAAGATATCACAACACAACTCTAAAAATAAAAGAAGTCATACAAGCATCATATTACAAGCTAGGGGCCTCGAGGGCTCGAATACAAGAACTCGATCATAGACGAGTTAGAAGAAGCAACAATATCTGAGTACAACCATAAGTTAAACAAGTTGCCATACGATGGCTAGCACAAACTGGGATGCAGATCGAAAGAGGTGCAGGCCTCCTGCCTGAGATCCTCCTAAACTACTCCTGGTCGTCGGCACCTCCGGTGTAGTAGGAGTCATCATCGATGGTGCCATCTGGCTCCTGGGCTCTAGCATCTGGTTGCGACAACCACATATAGAAAAGGGGAAAAAGTTGGAGCGAAGCAACCGTGAGTACTCATCCAAAGTACTTGCAAGCAAGGATCTACACTACATATGCATTGGTATCAATGAAATTGGTTGTATTTGTGGACTGAACTGCAGAAAGCCAGAATAAGAGGGGGATAGCTAGTCCTATCAAAGACTACACTTCTGGTAGCCTCCATCTTGATGCATATAGAAGAGAGTAGATGGTAAGTTCACCAAGTAGCATCGTATAGCATAATCCTACCCGGCAATCCTCTCCTCGTCGCTCTGTTAGAGAGCAATCACCGGGTTGTATCTGGCAATTGAAAGGGTGTGTTTTATTAAGTATCTGGCTCTAGTTGTCATAAGGTCGAGGTACAAGTCTGGGTCATGATTTTACCGAGGGACACGGCTATTTGAATAGATAAACTTCCCTACAGGGGTGCACCACGTAACCCAGCACACTCGATCCCTTTGGCCGGACACACTTTCCAGGGTCATGCCTGGCCTCAAAAGAACAACACATCGTAGCCCCACCTAGGCAGAACAGAGGTCAACATGCCGGTCTAAATCCTATGCGCAGGTGTCTAGGCCCATCGCCCATTGCACACCTGCACGTTGCGAATGCAGCCGGAAGCAGACCTAGCCCCCTTAATACAAGCGCATGCATACGGTCCAATCCGGCGCGCGCCGCTTAGTCGCTGACGTCAAGAAGGCTTCGGCTGATACCATGACGTCGAGTGCCCATAATTGTTCCCGCGTAGTTGGTTAGTGCGATTAGGCCAATGGCCAGACTCAGATCAAATACTAAGATCTCGTTAAGCATGTTAATTGATGTAACCGCGGACACCGACCAGTGCCAGGCCCACCTCTCTTCTAGGTGGTGTCAACCTGCCCCGTCGCTCCGCCACAGAGATCCACACAAAGGGCCGTCGGGAAAGTATGTCCTTTCAGCCCCCAATCCATGAATCACTCGCGGGTACTCTACGAGCCAACCCGACTTTAGTCACTACATGTATCATATATTATGTATATAAGTAATATACCCACGATCACCTCCCGAGTGATCATAGCCTGATAGCATAGCATGGCAGATGGACAAGAATGTAGGGCCACTGATGGAATACTAGCATCCCATACTAACCATTTAGGATTGCAGGTAAAGGTAACAATAGTAGTAGCAAATACATGCTATGCATCAGGATAGGATTAACAGAAAGCAGTAACATGCTACACTACTCTAATGCAAGCACTAGAGAGAAGAATAGGCGATATCGAGTTGATCAAGGGGGGGGGCTTACCTGGTTGCTCTGGCAAGGAGGGGTCATCAACAACGTAGTCGATCAGGGCACCAGGAGCGGCTTCAGACTCATAGTCTACTAGAGAGAATAGGGGGAACAAACAATGAATACAATGCAAATAGATGCATATCGATGCATGACATGACAGGTAACAGTGTCAGGTGTGCCCTAACGCAGTAGGAGGTGATACCGGCGAAGGGGGAAACATCCAGGAAAGTATCCCCGGTGTTTCATATTTTCCGACAGATGAACCGGAGGGGGGAAGTTGTGTGATCGCTATGCTAGGGATGTGTGGAAGACGAACGGGCTGCGTATTCGTATTCGTCTCATCGTTTGAGCAACTTTCATGTACAAAGTATTCTCATCAGAGTTATGGATTATTTTATATTAATTTTTTAAGATTTAATTCATTTTTAGAAATAACAGAATTAATTTAATTAGAAAATTGTAATTATGACATCAGCGTGATGTCAGCATGATTTCAGCAGTGAACCGTGTGTTGACTGGGTCAACAGAGGTGTGGGTCCCATTCGTCATTAACTAAGACTAACTAATCATGATTAAATAGTTTAATTAGAGATTAGGTTAATCTAAATAGAATTAATTAGGTTAGTTAATTATTTAATTAATTAATTAATATTTTTACTTTTATTATATGTATTTATTTACTTAATTCCATTTTTATAACGTTCTAGGCGTAGGCCCACCAATCATCGGCACATGGGGGCGGGGCCCAGCTGTCATAGGTCCCTGTGGCCTTAGCGGGTCGGGCGAGCGTAGCGGGCAGCAGGGCGAATGGGTGCCCGCATCCCCGAGCCACCAGTTTGCGTGGCGAGGCCGTTGTGGCGGGGGTGGTCGCCGGAGTGCGGCCACGGTGAGTAGGCGGAGCAAGGCGGATGCGCGGGGGCCGGGGCGCGAACCTCGCATCTCGAGGTGCATACAGGGGAGCGTTGGGCACGGCCCCGAGCGACATGAAAAGGAGGAGGCGAGGGGAGCGTGAGG
>NW_024110908.1:0-8678 GCF_003073215.2 Triticum urartu
GGGTAAAGCCCCACCACCGATGACATTTCCTGTCTTGGCGGGCGAAAATCCCCAACTCTGGAAAACTTTGGCAGAGCAGTACTTTCAGATGTTGACGATCAACGAATTTTGCAGGTAGAAGAGATGATATTCTGCTGGCAGCTATAAGAATAAAATAGTTTATTCTGACCAGCTCCATGGTCAAAATTCACAAGGCACAAATATCATCCACAAACAACAGGTACAGATTAGGGGCAGTCGCCACTCGCTAGGATGAGTAATTAATCAACAGATCAAGAAGCAAACCTATAAAGAGGATATAAACTGCAGTTATCAGAATCAGACGAACGCATTCTTTTAGGGGCGGTGATCAAGAACGAGAGCCAGAGCACCAAAATCCATCTCTAGGCAACGAAGTGAGGGTTCTCCCAAAAAGGAAGGGTTCTTTCTCACCTGGAAGAGACAAGAAATGGATGAGACTGGGAGCCACGGCGAACAGCTTTTCCCCCGAATGAGCGAGCCCTTTTGGAATCCGTCGGGCAGACCGGCGAGAAGAGAAAGATTAGGTTGGAGATGGCAACAGGGGGAGAAGAGGGGAGACTAGAGGAAGGAGGCTGCGCAACAGCAACTGGGCAGGGTGGCAGCTGGGGGTTGGACTCGAGCGAAGTGGGGGGCGAAAGCAGAGACCGGGAGGACGAAGGACCAAACCAGGCTGGGAGTGCCAGGGACTAGGGAGAGAAAATATGCGGTGAAAACAAGCTGTAGTGGAAAATAGGTGAAACCAAACGAAAACATTCTCTTCTCCTCTCTCTCTCCTCCTTCCTTCTACTAAAAATATGTTTTATCTTTCGCTTCTTTTTCTTTCTTTTTTTTCAGAAAATTTTCTAATCTATTCCTCATCTGTGAAGATAGAACAACAAACATGTCAGCGTCCCAACTGCAGAAGCAGCGAAGATCGACCGGAACACAGCCAAGGCAACGAAGGAATCAGCAGAGTCGGCAGCAAGAGGGAACACGCTGGCAGCAGAACCAATCACGGCAACCAATCAGGAGCAAAGTCGCGTCATCGCCATGCCACATCGGATCAAGCACCCCAACCGTCTGTACGTGGGGCCGGAGTGGAAGAACCATACATAAGGCACATCGTTCGGCGGGAGCATCATCCGGGCTTGGATCAGAAATCGGCACAGCGGCTTTTCTTTTTTGTTTCCTCCCTGTAGCGAGTTGTATCTGAGTGATGAGACCGATTCAACCCTCCTACCTGTAATTGAAACCTAGATCGAACTATTACCTAACATCCTGGTATCAGCTAGCCACCCACCACCCTTCGCCGCCGCTGCCGCCCTGGAACTGGAAACTCGCCGTCAGAAGCAAGTGCGCGACCATCTCATCGCCGCCATGGATCCCGCACTGAAGGCCTACCTCGACAAGATGAGCGACGAGGCTGCCGCCCGCGCCGACAAGATGCGTGAAGAGGCTGCCGCTCGCGCCAAGAAACAAGACGGCGACACCACCGTGATTCTGCAAGCTTTGGCGACACAAACAGCACGCATCGACTCCCTCGTCACCTGGAAGCCGGAGCTGGAGGCATGATTCGCGCAGCTTGAACTCTCGGTCGCGGCTCTTCAAGCTGCGTCGTCCTCCACGCCGCCAGCGACCCCTCCTACGGTCGCACGCGAGATCCAAGGGCAACCATGCCGCGGCGCATCACTGCACACTGGGGATCCTTCATCGGTGATCCCCGAGTCACCGGCGATGTCCCCGGTCACGGGTATGCCCATAATCCCGCCCCAACAGTCGCTTCCCCTATCTTCGCAAATGCTAGCAGCCATGGGTCAAGCTCCACCACCGATGACATTTCCTGTCTTGGCGGGGGGAAAAACCCAACTCTGGAAAACTTTGGCAGAGCAGTATTTTCAGATGTTGACGATCAACGAATTGTATTGGGTTCCGATGGCAATTTTGAATTTCTCCGGTCCTGCCACAATTTGCTTGCAGTCAGTTCAGCCTATGACATGTGGGACCCACACATCAGTTTGACTAGTCAACACCCCTGTTGACTGCTGACGTCATTATGACGTCAGCAAACACTATTCTGGATAATGTTGAATTAAATAAATTAAATAAATTCTAAAAATGATTTAAATCTTTTAAAATCAATATAAAATAAACCATAGCTCTGACGGAAAAACTTTGTACATGAAAGTTGTTCAGAACAACGAGACGAATTTGGATACGCAGCCCGTTCGTCCGCCACGAATCCCTAGCATAGCGAACACGCAACTTTCCCCCTCCAGTTCATCTATCCGGAAACGCGAAACACCGGGGATATTTTCCCGGATGTTTCCCCCTTCCGGTATCACCTCATACCGTGTTAGGGCACCCCTAGCACCGCTACTTGTATCGTCATGTATCTTTATGCTTCTGTTTGCATTATATTCATTGTTTCTTCCCCCTCTTCTCTCCGATAGACTACGAGACCGACGCCGCTGCTACCCAGTACGACTACGGTGTTGTCTACCCCTCTCTCTTGCCAGAGCAACCTGGCAAGCCCCCCCCCCCCTTGATCACCAGATATCGCCTACTTTCTTTCTACTGCTTGCATTAGAGTAGTGTAGCATATTACTGCTTTCCGTTAATCCTATTCTGATGCATAGCCTGTCATTGTTACTACAGCTGTTGATACCTTACATGCAATCCTAAATGCTTAGTATAGGATGCTAGTCTATCATCAGTGGCCCTACATTCTTGTCTGTCTGTCGTGCTATACTATCAGGCCATGATCACTCGGGAGGTGATCACGGGTATATACTTACATATATACATACTATGCAGGTGATGACTAAAGTCGGGTCGGCTCGTTGAGTACCCGCAAGTGATTCCAATGTTGGGGGTTGAAGGGGCAGGTGGTTCCACCCAGGTAGTGGTGGGCCTAGGTTCCTGACGGCCCCCGACTGTTACTTTGAGGCGGAGCGACAGGGCAGGTTGAGACCACCTAGGAGAGTGGTGGGCCTGGCCCTGGTCGGCGTCTGCGGTTATTTCAACATAACACGTTTAACGAGATCTTGGTATTTGATCTGAGTCTGGCCACTGGCTTATACGCACTAACCAACTACGCGGGAACAGTTATGGGCACTCGACGTCGTGGTATCAGCCGAAGCCTTCGTGACGTCAGCGACTGAGCGGCGCGCGCCGGGTTGGACCGCGTAACGCAACTTCCTTTGTAATGGAGGTTGCTAGGTCGGCTCTCCGGCCGCCCTCACAACGTGCAGGTGTGCAATGGGCGATGGGACCAGACCCCTGCGCCATAGGATTTAGACCGGCGTGCTGACCTCTCGGTTGTGCCTAGGTAGGGCTGCGACGTGTTGATCTTCCGAGGCCGGGCATGACCCAGCCTTGACCTTATGACAACTAGAACCAGATACTTAATAAAATACACCCTTCCAAGTGCCAGATACAACCGGTAATCGCTCTCTCACAGGGCGACGAGGGGAGGATCATCAGTTAGGATTATGCTATGCGATGCTACTTGGTGAACTTACCATCTACTCTCTTCTTCTGCTGCAAGATGGAGATTACCAGAAGCGTAGTCTTCAACAGGACTAGCTATCCTCCTCTTATTCCGGCATTCTGCAGTTCAGTCCACATATGATACCCCTTTTCCATTTGATACCAATGCATACATATGTAGTGTAGCTCCCTGCTTGCGAGTACTTTGGATGAGTACTCACGGTTGCTTTGCTCCCCCTTTTCCCCTTTCCTATACCCGATTGCTGCGACCAGCCGTTGGAGTCCAGGGGCCCTTGAGGCCCCTGGCTTGTAATATGATGCTTGTATGACTTATTTTATTTGTAGAGTTGTGTTGTGATATCTTCCCGTGAGTCCCTGATCTTGATCGTACACGTTTGCGTGTATGATTAGTGTACGGTCAAATCGGGGGCGTTACAAGTTGGTATCAGAGCCGACTGCCTGTAGGAGTCCCCCTTCCAGACTCCTTGGCCGAAGTTGAGTCTGGTCATTGCAAAACTTTTAACTAACATGGCTGTGCGGCTTACGGGCCCACGTCGCCATTGGGTGGTATTAGGATCTTTTTATTCCTCATCTATACTCTAGGACTCTGATCTCTCTTCTATTCGAGTTAAATGATTTTACTAACTCTGACTCTAGGTTCTCGTAATTACTTCCTCCCAGAGGGCCCCTCGCTCGAGATGATTGCTTGGTGCGCTGAAGGATTCCAAAGATACTCTCCGATGTTATCCCGAGAACTTGTGCTCATTGCTTTTGTGATTTCCTTCCACCGTCAACCCCTACGTAAAACTACATACACTTGCCATGTATACAAACATTCCCCGTTGCTCTTGTTATTACAAGATGCCCCGAAATACTCTCTGTTGTCCCGAGAATCCTTTGAGCTTACTACCAAGTTGTTCTTTGCCACATGAATACCCCTACGGATAATTTCTCACACTTACTGGGGATTCGTTCATCCCCAGTTGTTCAGGTGTTTTGCAAAATTCTTCGAAATGCCATTCGACCTTCTGAAATCCTCAATAGCCTATTGCTCTTGATCTTCTTTACCTGCTTGCATAATGGTTACTTCCATATGTCAAGCAATATTCATTAAAATACTCTGTGATCAACATTCTGATCCTGTTGATTCAACTTGTGTGTGAATGCACACAATTATCAGTTATTCCCTGAGAATTATCCTTCTGGCTCGGACGTCATTTTGAACATGAGCTGGTTGTCGACCAATCAAAACTACCACCGTTTGTGCCTAGTCTACTCAGCTTATCTTTTGATCACAGCATTGCTTCTGATCCCTTGTCTTGGAATTCATAGTTCCTTTGCAACTGAGCTTTGAGTTAGTCAGTTGTTTCTATAATCTGATCTCCTTGCATTCTTTCTTCCTCTGGTGGAGTACCGATACTCACATCAGATCCCTTATGGACCACCAGATCCTTTATTGGATTTTGTCCGACACCTTCTTCATATTCATTAAACCTTGTGAGCCTTTCGTAGGGTAAATAATGCCTTTGGTAAATTGTATCCTTTGCTTTGTCAACCATGCTCTACTTTCGAGCTTGCACTATTTACTCATGAAGTTTATGGTATATGTTTCTACGATGCCCTGATGGGTTGAACCTATGCCTTCCTTAATCTGTGTGAACCCGAAAGATTTCACGGGTCATACTTATCTGGTACTGTACCAGGTAAAACTTTCAACAACTAATGTCATTTTTGAAAAGCGAGAGGTGAATGGAAGGTTATACATTGAAGAAGTGGGAGTCGACCTTGAACTTGTGTTCATGCCCATGGACACGATGTAAATCCTATCATGGAAACTTCTTGTAATAATAACTATTTCCTTGACACAAGTTCATCTAGTATCC
Source organism: Triticum urartu (assembly GCF_003073215.2). Taxonomy (NCBI): domain Eukaryota; kingdom Viridiplantae; phylum Streptophyta; class Magnoliopsida; order Poales; family Poaceae; genus Triticum; species Triticum urartu. Next base: position 5,373 of record NW_024110908.1, read on the forward strand.
ATGTTTGGTCCTTTGCAACCGTGGTTCCGACCATATTTTCTCTTTGGTCCCATTTCTCGGAAAAGATAAAGAACTTTTGTTTTGCAAGTCAATACACCAGTCCAACCTCTACCTTGACCTACCGTCGAGTATTACCCTCTGGTATCTCGAGAATATCTAAGAACTGTGTTGCATCTTATGAGTCTTCCTCAGCTATTATTTCTCCATGATTCCAATTTTTCTTGGGTTCTGAGTTGTTAGTCGCTCAAGAACACCAGTAAGTGAACCGATTCCGCACTCTGGTTCGATAACTCTAAGTAATCTTCGTTGCTTATGAGTTTAATAATCCTTCAAGTCATTCCTAGCCTGATCGGCTATATCATTCTTGTGCTAAGTTTTAACTCTGCTACCTGGTCCTTCTTCCCGGAGCACAATTTTTGACGATGAGCTAAGGTTACGTTGATCTTCCCTGTCTTGTCATTTCACCACGAACAACAAGCTTGATTCCGAGTTTATGTTGTACTAGTGGTTTCAATAACCTTTCGCTCCATCATTCATTTGACTTGATGTCATTGCCGATCGATTACATCTTAATGAAATATCTCGACAAATGTGTCGTGATCATCATCAACAATGATATGCCTTCTTCCAAGTGTGAATTGAACTCATGATGGGAAATACCATCATTTCCCCTCGATGATCTGTAATAACATCGACAACATTCTTGCATTCCTTCCAACACAAAACTTGTTCTTGTTTTGTGTTATACCTTGAGTTTCTTGATATCTGACTTATGCTATGTTCTATCTTGAAGCATTACTGTCTTTTATATCAAGGATGTTGTGAGGTTTGCTCCACCTCTTGATAACTCTTGGTGTAGTGATACTTATCACAAGAACCATTCTTTCTTGATCCCCGTATTGCCTAACCGGGAATATCGACAAGTGAACGATGCTGCGTGGATTCTGTAATTCAAGCAACCCTATTGCTTTGAAGTTAATGGGCGGTAGTTCATCCTTAGACTATTGGTTATTGAATCACCATTCTAACATTGATCATGCTACATAAGCCCATATCTCGGGTGCACCATTCAACCAATGTTTAATTGTGTATGTTTTCCTCGAGCATACATCTTTATATCCGTTGAACTGACAAGTGTTACCTCCTTGTTCACATAATTATGGAAATCCATCTTTGGTTAATCTTGATGAATTGTTGCTGACTCCATCAACCACATCCTCATTTTCTCCTTGGTTAATGATGAACTTTTGTTTTGGAACATGCTTCTATAGTTCATTTCCCAAGAATCTTATAATGTCATCTCGTTGATTTGTGGTGCCCCTCTTCTTCTCAGGCATCCAGAGTCTGAGGTATCCTGACACCTATTAGATCTGAATCTCGGTCAGATATGATGGTTGGAACATATTTCCAAGAGTTTTAACATTGGTATTTATATCCCCCGGTAAGGTGATGTCATGCCTAGCACACCTGGCTGGAGGACCTATTGTTATAGTATCCCTTTTGGCAAGATTAACCATTTTCACATGAGTAAATTATAAGACTTATTCTAGAAGTTGTTCCTGATGGATCCTTTGTGTAACCAAAGTCTGACCTTTACTTAAAGACCATGTCAACGCTATCTCGAAGCATGTATGTGGTACTCCGATTTTCAATAAGAACATTTGAAGCACAATGCTAAAATTTCTTTATTAATTACCCCCAAACACCATTGTATGGGTAATGGCATGATATCTCTCTCCCCTTTTCAAAAGGGTTTTCTACGTCATATCATGTCATGGATATCATGCTCTGTTTGTCCTTGGGAAGGATATACCCTTGGAATATGTGTTTAAACACATTTTCCTTTTCATTGTTCTGTTTAATCTGATAATCACCTTTTCCTTTCCATTGTTTTGTTTAACCTTCTTCAGGTTTATATGATCTAATCAGTAATAAGTCACTGCTTTTGTAAGCATCTCGTTGTACCACTATGTTAGTAAGACCCTGTTACTATTGTTGATAAAATTCCGGTAACCTCCGATGGACGGGAACTTTGCCTATTGGTCCGCCTCGTACAACGAGCAGGAAAATGGTTCTCTTCGTCCCTCGCCCTTAGTACCAATGGTTGTTTCCGACATAATTGATAATCTATCCTCTGACAAGCCTTGCTTACATGATCTTGCAAGACGTCATCCCCCTTCCTACTTTTAACCCACATGGTGGGCCCATAACCCACAGTTTCACAGGATCGAGACCTGACTCTCCTGTACACCCTGTTGTCAAATGTTATTCCTCATGCTTGACTTCGTATGTAATTCACGGGCCACCTACCTAGTGATCTATTCGGGTATCAGACGCAATACTTATTATCGTTGCTCGGAACCCCTTTCACCTTCTGATTAGGCCATCGAACGATTGCCTAGCCATTAGAAACTTCTCATGGTACCTTCTTACTTTACTCTCGATATGATCTTAAGTATCTATTCGAGAGTTACTTTCCGCCACCTTCCCTGATGTTAGCTACCAGATAGTCAACCTTGCTGCGTTCCGTTCTCCCAGTTTACTTCCCCTTTATTCTTTCGTAAATACGATTGAGTTTCCGAATAAAAGATGCCGACTTCATCATCATGACATGAAGCAAAGAAAATGGAGACATCGACGCAATGGATCGACCTCTTCGAAGAGAGCAACCAAGACCGAGAATACCCGATAGAACTTCGTAGCCATATCTTTCCCCCTTACTCTACCTCTTAAATCTCGGGACGAGATTTCTTGTAGTGGAGGAGAATTGTGACGCCCGGATAATTAGACTACAGTAATTCCCTGCTAATGATGCCATGTCACCTCGGTTACCGTTGATAATCTCGCGTTAGTTCGAAACCGGTTTGAATTCAAATTTAAAATCAAGCAAACAATAAAAGTTTTCAAATATTAAAACTAAAATGTTCATCGTGTGGTAAATAATCCCTAACTAGTTTTGGTGGTGGAACCAACCTTTTACAAAGTGTTTAAATGCCCTAAACTAATTAAAAATAATGGTTGAAACAATAATTTAAATGCTTATCAAATAATAAAAATTCTAAAATAATGTATTTAAATGTTACACTTAATATGACAGTGGCCTAATTATTAATGCTAACATAGGTACTAACTTTATGTCTTGTAAACCTAAACAAATAAAAGGAAATTAGGAAATAGAAAATAAGAAATAAAAGAAAATAGTAAACATTAACTAAACAAAAAAAGACAAAAGGCCCCCTTCCCCACTGGGCCTCTTGGCCCAGTTGGCTCAGCCGACCAGGCCGACCTGGGCCACCCCTGCCTATA
>NW_024110909.1:0-11517 GCF_003073215.2 Triticum urartu
CGGGGCGGCGGGGAGTGGCGCCGGCCTCACCTGGAGGACGTCGCCTACAAGCAGGTCTACTGGGCAAGGCGCCGCGAGGAGGACACGCGAAGGCGCCGCGATGAGCGGTTGGACAGGCGTCGGCGGAAGGCGTTGGCGAATGCACAGTCCGATCTCGTTGCAGTAGGTGGGCAGTCGTTCTTCACGCCGGACGATGATCGGTGGCTGGACATCTGGCTAGATACCTCTGACGACACCGCCGAGGATGATAATGGTGATGATGATAGCGACTTAGAGTAGTTTTTTTTATGCAATCTATCTCGTTTTTTATCGTTTGTCATTTTTATTATTATGCAATCTATGTTTCCGATGTAAAATACCTTTGTATCATTTAAAATCTATGCAGTTTATCTAGTTTTTATGCTTCCAATGCCTACATTTCTAGTTTGTAGAATGAGCGCGCACGCTGCATTTTTTGCGCGCTGCTGGAGCGGCACGCGCGCTGCATTTTAGCATGGTCGCTGCGCGCCGCGCCAAACCAGGCGATGGGCGCGCGCTAAAGCTGTTTTTTGCGCGCGCCGCGTTCGGCACCTGTTGGAGATGCTCTTATGTTGTGTCATCACCTTCTAAAACAAGCGCCAGAAAACTGAGAAGAGCACAGTTGTCATGATTCATGCATTGTGTGTAGCTAATGTTGGGTGCATCATGACTGGATCTTTTCTACCATGATTATAATGTTTAGTCGCTGCTTGAAGTTGGAGGTGCTCTGCATTTATGTTTTGCGGTCTCAGAAAGGGCTAGCGAGATACCACTATTGTCATATTATATCATGGTTGTTTTGACAACGTGTTGCCGTTTGAGATACCTTATTATTGCTCGCTAGCTGATTATGTCATTGATATGAGTCACTATAATCTTTAAGACTTATTGTCGGCATGGTTAGTTATAATGTTGGCTGAAAACCTGGGTGCTGTTTAAGCTTATTTATGCAAACAGGAGCAAAAGAGTTCGTAAAAGTTTTTATTTTTCACTTTCAGTTTATCAACTGAATTGCTTAAGGACAAGCAAAGGTTTAAGCTTGGGGAGCTGATACGTCTCCAACGTATCAACTTTTGCTAACGCTTTTCCTCTTGTTTTGGACTCTAATTTGCATGATTTGAATGAAACTAACCCCGGACTGACGCTGTTTTCAGTAGAACTACCGTGGTGTTGTTTTTGTGCAGAAATAAAAGTTCTCGGAATGGAACGAAACTTCGTGAGAATTTTTTATATCAATAATAAGAATTTTTGGAGCCAAGATCTGCCGGAGAGGGGCACCTGGGTGGGCACAACCCACCAGGGCGCGCCTAGGTGGGTTGTCCCCACCTGGTGGCCCCGTAGACCCTAAAACCAACGCTATAAAATCCTATTTTTCTAGAAAAAATCAGGGAGAAATAATTATCGTGATCCACGAGACGGAGCCGCCGCCAAGCCCTATTCTTCCTTGGGAGGGCAGATCTGGAGTCCGTTTGGGGCTCCGGAGAGGGGGGTCTTCGTTCTTTGTCATCACCATCCCTTCTCCATCACCAATTCCATGATGCTCCCCGCCGGGAGTGAGTAATTCCTTCATAGGCTCGCTGGTCGATGAGGAGTTGGATGAGATTCATCATGTAATCGAGTTAGTTTTATTAGGGCTTGATCCCTAGTATCCACTATGTTCTTAGATTGATGTTGCTATGACTTTGCTATGCTTAATGCTTGTCACTTTAGGCCCGGGTGCCATGATTTCAGATCTGAACCGTTTATGTTATCACCATTATATCCATGTTCTAGATCCGATCTTGCAAGTTATAGTCACCTACTACGTGTTATGATCCGGCAACCCCGGAGTGACAACAACCGGGCCCACTCCCAGTGATGACCATAGTTTGAGGAGTTCATGTATTCACTATGTGTTAATGCTTTGTTCCGGTTCTCTATTAAAAGGATGCCTTAATATCCCTTAGTTTCCAATATGGACCCCGCTGCCACAGGAGGGTAGGACAAAAGATGTCATGCAAGTTCTTTTAATAAAGCACGTATGACTATTTAAGGAATACATGCCTGCATTATATCGATGAACTGGAGCTAGTGCCGTATTGCCCTAGGTTATAACTGTCACATGATGAATATCATCCAACAAGTCACCGATCCAATGCCTACGAATTTATCTTATATATTTTTTGCTAAGTTACTACTGCTATTATCGCTGTTACTGTTACTATTGTTGTTGTCACTACTATCAAAATACTTTGCTACTGATCACTTTGCTGCAGATAATTAATCTCCAGGTGTGGTTGAATTGAATTGACAACTCAGCTGCTAATACCTTCAAATATTCTTTGGCTCCCCTTGTGTTGAATCTATAAATTTGGGCTGAATGCTCTACCCTCGAAAACTGTTGAGATCCCCTATACTTGTGGGTTATCACACTCCTTCATCATCTCAAGGCCATGGGAGATGAGGCAGACTGGCAGTGGCATCGACGGGAGGCACGAAAAACCCTAGCGGCTGTATGTCCTTGGGCACGTGTGCATCCGCTTTTTAGCAACATGCATGCATAATTGTACATGCACGCACAGTCTTTCATTTGCATTCGCTACTATTTTTTCGGTCTGTCTAGGGCATATGTAGATGTGCCCTAATTATTGCACATATAAGTGACTCAATTGAATATAAAAAGGAAAGGAAAAAAGCAAAAAAAGTACTACACAAATCTTGGCGTAAAATCAATGACATGGGACTTCGATGTGCAATACTTAGGGTAGATCTAGATGCACTTTAACATAACCTTTTTCTAGGGACCTTGTAAGAGGAGAGTGTGCTCTTGTGATTTCATAAATAATAATTGAGTTGGTCCAATTTTACGGAATACTAGACCGAAAACTACACAACGGTTTAACTCATTAAGGGATGGGCAATGAAAAAACCAACTAGAAACACAAAAAAGAAAAAGGAAAAGGAAACAACAATGCCGACGCCACCCTGTCTTGACCACCATCGCCAACATGCCCACTACCGAAAGAGAAGTGAGCGGGGTCATCAGAGATGTCACCAAGATGAAAATACAATGCGAATGGGCATCGTCACCAACATTGACCATGTCGATCATGCAAGTTGTCACCCAGAAATCACCCATGAACTACCGTCGAGTAGGGTCCGACCATGGCAACAACCACGACTGCAACCTAACAAACCGACCAACCGGATCTAGTGGACAGGAGAAACCTTTTGCAACAAGTCCAAAGAAATAGGGCACCAGCGTGTCGTCGTCGTTGATACCCATTGGTCCATAGAAAACAAGGCTTTCGCACATAGATATGCCTCTCCACCCGTCCGAGTCACGGGGAAGAGGCCCACCGATCAAGACATAATAGCACCCTAGAGTCAAGAAAATGCCGACACACACGCAACATCATCCCCACACACGCTGAGCGCGGCTAGAAAGCACCATCACAACCACGATGCCCGGAGCCGCTAGCGAGCAAACACTACAAGAAATATGTCAACTTGTGACCTTGACTATTGGTCACTGAAAGGTCATTGTTTTTCATTTGCGACCTTTTTGTGACCAAAAATAGAAGGTCAAAAGCTGGTGGTCGTAAACTGAAATTAACGACCTTCTCTGTGAGAAGGTCGTAGTCGTTTACGACCAAAATATGCCTATTGTTTTGTTTTGGTCACTAGCAGCCTCCCCAGGCCACGTAGGCATCCGACATGGCAATCTGATGTGGCACAAGAATCAGCCCGGTCCAATTCGATTTTCTACATGGGCCTAGCCCAACAATTCAGCACATGTAACACCGATAAATAGATAGAACAATAACGGGAACAACTCCAGATTACACACAAAGCTCTATCCATAGTGCCAGCTATGGATAAAATCATGCACGCTCCCAACAGAACTCGGTCACACAGTATAATTCCGACTATAATATAACCAGAGAACTAAAGATTCTACGTACTTAAAACTCAAATAATAAGTGAGAATGATCTGATTGTATGTAAACAATCTTGCTTTATTTATTTATATTACTAAAACAGACATATCTTCCTTTATGTGAAGAAGTCTGCTTCCTTCTTTAGTTAGTAGTAATCGTTCCATGCAAATCAACCATATGTGTATGCTTGATCATGGTTTGGAGATTACACGCATAGAGGAACAAAATCCTAAACAAAATAGTATCAAACAGCGGTGGGTGCTCAACCTATTTACCATACACAAGCAACACTTAAATCATAGCATGTGCATATACTTGTGTCACATCAGGGGGTTCATAATGTACTCAACATAATCTAATAAAAAGGATTGGGAGCAGAGGGAGAGGGAGGTGGAGATGGACGTGCTACTTCTTGCTGCGGTGGTGCCTCTTGGTGGTCGTGCTTGAACTCCTCCTGAAGCTGCTCACTAACCTGCAAGACAAACAAGACCATGGGTGAGCTGCAGCACAGGCACATACATTAAGTGAAGATAAGGAGAAGAACCTGGAAGAAGAGAGGTGCTCTGTCCTCCGTCCGTTCCCATCCTCCTCCTACGTGCCGATGTCAAACAACCTCCCGTCGCTTGCGAGCACCATGCGCCTTGGTTGGCCATGACGCCCTTGTCCTCTACTGCACGGATTAAAACCAAAGAATCAGTACAGCTACACTGGCACATAATACAGACATGGTTCAGTTGAGATCTACTAAACTACATCATCACAGGAACGATGAGCAGTTTTAGATCTTGAAAACTAATGTTCCAGGCATAGTCTTAGTGCTCCATCAAAGAATCCACTAAATTTTCTCTCAAGCATACAAAGTTTAGGGAAAACCAAACATGAAGAAGCACTTATTGTGCATGACACATAGCTATTTCATAAGAACTCAGTGTGGATATGTGTGCTAAATGTATTGTGCACAAAAAGGTTAGGCTCCCAACAGCCTAATATTATGACTACTACAGTTCAGATTTTGATAATAAAACTGACATGTGTGGACGCTGCGGAGCAGTGGAGTCTGACGGATCAACAAGGATGTAACAACATAAACAACAATAGTTTATGTTGGGCTTGCTCCCCTCTTCTCCTGCTCGTTGTTTTTCTCCTGGGCTTGCTCCTTCTTCTCCTGGGCGTGCTCCTTCTTCTCCTACAACAGCAGCAACAGCAGGTTAATGACAACAGTAGTTTGAGTAACACCCCGGATGTAACTTTCCCAATTTGTACTCCAACTCTTGCCGTTTCCGGTGTTAAGTTATATTTATTTCTCGGGTTCGGGTCTTTGTCTTCGTGTGTTGTTTTCGTTGTCATGCATCTCTTATCATGCCATCATGTGCATTGCATTTGCATACGTGTTCATCTCATGCATTCGAGCATTTTCCCCGTTGTCCGTTTTGCATTCCGGCGCTTCGTTCTCCTCCGGTGGTCATTTCTAGCTTTCTTTCGTGCGTGGGGATTAAACATTTCCGGATTGGACCGAGACTTGCCAAGCGGCGTTGGTTTACTACCGATAGACCGCGTGTCAAGTTTCGTGCCATTTGGACTTCGTTTGATACTTCAACGGTTAACCGAGGGACCGAAAAGGCCTCGTGTGTGTTGCACCCCAACACCCCTCCAATTTGGCCCAAAACCCACCAAACTCTGCTCCATGCCCGGTTGCGTGGCCGAAAACCGCACCTCATTTGGACTCTCCTAGCTCCACTTATGCCTATAAATAGCCGGCCCTCCGTGAACGCTCGGACATCCAGCCCGTCACCCGGACATCCGGCCTTCCCTGCCTACGTGCAGTGCATCTGGGCCGAGGCGCATGTACCCCTTTGCCCCTTAGACTATATATACTCCCCCTCCACCTACGTTCTAGGGTTAGCGTTGTGATAGCTCATTTGAGAGATAGAGCTTCGCTCATCCATATCGGATCTACTCCACGAGTGAACGCTCGGACATCCAGCCCGTCACCCGGACATCCGGCCTTCCCTGCCTACGTGCAGTGCATCTGGGCCGAGGCGCATGTACCCCTTTGCCCCTTAGACTATATATACTCCCCCTCCACCTACGTTCTAGGGTTAGCGTTGTGATAGCTCATTTGAGAGATAGAGCTTCGCTCATCCATATCGGATCTACTCCACGAGAGAGACCGCGACCCCTCTACGGAGAAGATCCACCTTGGATTCAAGACCCCTCACAGGAAGATCCCCTTGTGGATTCAAGACCTCCTCACGGAGAAGAACCTACCTCTTGTATCGTCCTTAGTTGACTTTGGATCTTGTATGTCCCTTTGTGTTCATGGATCTAGCGCATGTGTGATCATTCTTGTTGGTTTGAGTGTTCTCTTGTGTTCCCCTCGTGATTTTCCCCTCGTTTCCCTCCTCATGTTCTTCATGTTCATCGCGGGATTCGCTCCTTTCGTGATAGATCGGGCCACTAGGGTTCTACCCTACATCAGATGTCACCTCGGTTTCAAGAGCTCTTGCACGTGCTCGTGTCATGGGTCCAAGAGGTGTCGAAGGAGATGTAGTTGGGTCCATGGGGATGGCCTTGGGATGCTCCGCATCATCTCCCCTCCCTTGGGGAAGATCCGTCCTCGGATCAAATTCTTCATCACCATGGAACGGAGAGAGATCTTTGACGTTGAAGATGTCGCTCATGTTGTACTTGTCACGTGGAATGTCGATCTTGTATGCGTTGTTGTTGTAGCGTGCAAGCACCTTGAATGGTACATCCGCGCGTGGTCGAAGTTTGGACTTGCATTCTTGGGGAAAGTGGCCCTTGCGAAGGTGTAGCCACACAAGATCTCCAATGTTGAATACCATAGGGTGCTTATTGACGTTGAGCTTGGTCGCAAGGCGTTGTACTTGGCGCTCGATGGTGTTTCTTGTATCTTCATGCACCTTCTTGAGATGTGTCGCGCGTGCACTTGTGTCCAAATTGATGCGCTCTTGGAGTGGTAGAGGAAGAATGTCCAGTGGTGACAATGGGTTGAATCCGTAGACGACTTCGAAGGGGGACTTGCCGGTTGTTGAGTGTCTTGCTCGGTTGTAGGCGAACTCGGCGATAGGTAGGCACTCCTCCCACTCCTTGATGTTCTTCTTGATGAGTACTCGAAGTAGAGCGGAGAGTGTGCGGTTGGTCACCTCCGTTTGGCCGTCGGTTTGAGGGTGGTAAGCCGTGGAGAAGAGTAGCTTGATTCCGAGCTTGGCGCATAGGGTCTTCCAAAAGAAGCTTTGGAACTTGACGTCGCGGTCCGATACGATCATCTTTGGCACTCCATGTAGACGCAATATGTCCCTACAAAAGAGATTAGCAACATGTGAAGCATCGTCTATCTTGTTGCAAGGAATAAAATGTGCCATTTTTGAGAAATGGGCCACAACGACAAATACCGAATCTTTCCCATTTCGAGTCCTAGGCAAACCAAGTACAAAGTCCATGCTAATGTCTTCCCATGGTTGATATGGAATTGGTAGAGGCATATAAAGGCCATGAGATTGAGCTTTGGACTTAGCTTTGTGACATGTAGAGCATCAGTTGGTGAAGCGATAGACGTCCCGAAACATCTTGGGCCAAAAGTAGTTCTTCGAGAGCGTAGCGAACGTCTTGTCACGTCCGAAATGTCCCATTAAGCCTCCTCCATGAGATTCCTGCAAAAGCAACAAACGAAGAGAAGACTTGGGGATGCAAAGTTTGTTAGCTCTCATAAGATATCCATCTTTAATGTAATAGCGTTCCCAAGATGTATGCGACAAACACTTGGCATAAGGAGTAGCAAAAGTTGCATCATGATCATACAAGTCTTTGATATGTTGAAAACCAATGGCATCCAATTCAAGTTGAGTAACAAGCATGCATATGCGAGAAAGGGCGTCCGCCACAATGTTTTCCTTTCCTTTGATGTACTTGATGACATAAGGAAAAGACTCAATAAATTCACTCCATTTAGCATGACGCTTGTTCAACTTGGTTTGACCCTTAAGATACTTGAGAGTCTCATGATCGGTATGAATGATAAACTCATGTGGACGAAGGCAATGTTCCCATTCATGCAAAACACGCACTAAAGCATATAGCTCTTTGTCATAGATGGGGTAATTGAGTTGCGCTCTAGAGAGTTTCTCACTAAAGTAAGCTATGGGGCGCTTCTCTTGCGTTAACACACCTCCTATGCCATTACCACTAGCATCGCAATGAATCTCAAAAGGCTTGTCGAAGTTGGGTAAAGCAAGCACGGGAGCATGAGTAAGAAAATTCTTGAGCTCATTGAATGCGATATCTTGGGATGGTCCCCAAACAAAAGGTGCATTCTTCTTGCTCAAAGCATGTAAAGGCGAAGCAATGGTGCTAAAATCCTTCACAAAGCGATGATAGAAACCCGCAAGGCCAAGAAAACTACGCACTTGATGCAAATTGGTTGGTTGTGGCCAAGTCTTGATAACATTGATCTTGGACTCATCAACATGAACACTCGTAGAGGAAACAACAAAACCTAAGAAAATGAGCTTGTCAACGCCAAAAAGGCATTTCTCCCTATTAGCATAGAGTTGCTCTTTTCGAAGAGTTTGCAAAACGGTTCGAACATGGGTGGCATGATCTTTAAGAGATTTGCTAAAAACAAGGATATCATCAAAGTAGACCACAACAAATATACCGATGTAAGGGCGAAAGACATGATTCATGAGACGCATAAAAGTACCCGGTGCTTCCGATAGACCCATAGGCATGACTAACCACTCATACAAGCCAAACTTGGTTTTGAAAGCGGTTTTCCATTCATCACCCTCTTGTATGCGGATTTGATAGTAACCACTCTTAAGATCAATTTTAGAAAATATAGTGGCACCACTAAGCTCATCAAGCATATCGTCAAGGCGTGGAATGGGATACCTATATCGAACGGTGATAGCATTGATAGGTCTACAATCGGAGCACATGCGAAAGCTACCGTCTCGTTTTGGCACAAGAATGACCGGGATGGCACAAGGGCTCAAACTTTCACGCACATGTCCATGGTCTATGAGATGCTTTACTTGCCTTTGTATTTCTTTGGTTTCTTCGGGGTTGATGCGGTAGGGAGCTTTGTTCGGAAGCGGTGCTCCGAGGATGAGGTCGATGCGGTGCTCAATGCCTCGTAGTGGAGGTAGTCTCGGAGGTAGCTCGTCGGGGAAAACATCGTGAAATTCCCTCAAAAGAGAAGATAACACTAGAGGAAGAGTGTGAGAAGTGTTAGTTTGTGGTGCATTGTCCTTGCACACAAGGACGTAGTGTAGGACACTAGATGGGTTCTCACACACTCCTCTTATCTCACTTTTGGTGGCAAATAGGACTAGGTTCTTCTTTTCGCTCATCGTGGAGGTGTTCGATTTGGGCTTGTGGCGCTCACTCTCGTTTTGGTGGCTCGCTCTCTCACTATGACCTCCATGATGGGTGGCTTGCTTGTCGGCGATCACTTGACTTCGCAACATTGGACGGAGGACGTACTCCTTGCCCTTCATCTTGAAGATGTAGTGGTTTGTTCGACCGTTGTGGATGACTCCTCTATCAAATTGCCATGGGCGTCCAAGGAGAAGATGGCAAAAAGTCATTGGAACGACGTCGCACTCCAAGGTGTCTTCGTAGGTGCCAATTTTGAAGGAGACTTGTACTCGGTGCTCGACTTGGATGGTGCTGGAGTCGCTAAGCCATTGCACTTTGTATGGATGTGGGTGCTTCGTCTTGGGCAATTGGAGCTTGGAGCAAAGTTCTTCACTTGTGAGATTATGACAACTTCCTCCATCGATGATGACCTTGACGGATTGTCCATTGATGCCAGCCTTGGTGTGGAATATGTGGCATCTTTGATCTTCTTCTTTGTGATGTTGGAGAGTCAAGACCTTGGAGACAACAAGGGCGGGACTTGAATCTTCATCGCAAAAGACTTGTTCCTCTTCATCATTCACTTGCCGGTGCATGGCGACTTGCTCAAGGGTTTCCATTTCTTCTTCACTCATTGAGTCATAAGTGCCATCATCGTTGAGGATCATGGTTCGCTTGTTGGTGCATTCATAGGACTTGTGTCCTCGGCCTCCGCAAGTGAAACACTTGAAGGAACTCGTCTTGACGGTCTCATTGGTTGGAGTTGATGACGATGAAGCTCTCGGCTTGAGGTTGCTCGTAGTAGGAGGATGACTTGGAGTTGACGAAGCTTTTTTGGAACTCGACTTGTCGATGGTTCTAGTAGAAGGCTTGGTAGTCGGTGTTGGAGTCATTGAATCTTGGTTGTTGGAGAAGTCGTATGACTTGGATGAGAACTTGGCATACTTGAAATCATCTTGCACTTGGTGTTATGCTTTGGTAGCTTGGTGCACTAGCTCGATGAGGTTCGAGTATGGTTGGAAGTCGGCGATCTCCTTGATAGGATGGTTAAGTCCATTCAAGAAACGTGCCATTGTTTGCTCATCATCTTCCATGACATTGGCTCGTATCATGGCAATCTCCATCTCCTTGTAGTACTCTTCAACGCTCTTGGTTCCTTGCTTGAGTAGTTGGAGTTTCTTGAAAAGGTCGCAGTTGTGGTAGGTAGGCACGAAACATGCTCTCATGACATCCTTCATTTATGCCCAAGTGGTGATGGGTGGTTCACCTCTTGCCTCACGGCGCTCGATGACTTGTTCCCACCAAATGAGGACATAGTCTTGGAACTCAAGGGATGCCATTGTGATCTTCTTCTCTTCTTCATAGTTGTGCAAGCGGAAGATTTTATTGATCTTCAATGCCCATGAAAGGTACTCTTCGGGATCGTTGCTTCCGTTGAACTTGGGCATGGTGAACTTGAGCTTGCCATAGCGTTGCTCTTCATTGTGTTGGCGTCGGGGATGATGACGCCCATGTTGTAGGTGGTTGTCAAGCTCGTGTCGCTCTTGGTGAGGAGGGTTGTGAACCTCATGTTGCTCTTGTCGTGGAGGATTTCCATTGTCTTCATGCTCTTGATGAACTTGATGTTCTTGGCGAGCTTGTGGAGGAGCTTGTCGAGCTCGAGGAGGAGCTTGAGGAACTTGACGATGCACGCGAGCTTGAAATCTCTGTTCTTGAATTTCTTCGCGAAATGCTTCTTCTTGTTCTCGAGCTTGTCGGCCTCGGTCGGCTACGCCTCGACTTGAATCTTGGAGGGCTTGTTGCGCCGCAAGTGCTTGAGCTTCACGGAGTTGTTCTTCTTGGCGTTGTGCCTCAACGTCTTGTGCGACTTGGTGTAGACGCGCTCGCTCTTCCTCTTCATGTTGGCGTTGTCGTTGCCGTTCTCGTGCTAGCGCAAAGGCCTCTTGGTTTTGTCGTCGTCGGTGCTCTTGCGAGTCGGTGTCGTGTAGAGGATTGAGGCTTGCTTGATGCTCGTTGCGCGCGGCACGGCGAAGAGTGTTTGATGTCGGTGTACTTGAGCCGGAGAGTGTGAAGTCGGAGTGTCGGCTTGAGAGAGTCCTTCTTGATGAAGACGAAGTGGAAGAAGAGCGGTTGAGCAACAAAGCGCGAATTTCGTCCATCCTTGCGTCATTCTCTTGCTTGTGATCATCGAGCTTGT
>NW_024110910.1:0-13931 GCF_003073215.2 Triticum urartu
AGAATTACATTGAAATTATGCCAAGTAGCATTCCACATCAAAAATTCTGTTTTTTTTATCATTTACCTACTTGAGGACGAGCAGGAATTATGCTTGGGGATGCTTGATACCTCTCCAACGTATCTAATTTTTTATTATTCCATGCTATATTATATCCTGTTTGGGACATTATTGGGCTTTATTATACACTTTTATATTATTTTTGGGACTAACCTATTAACCGGAGGACCAACCCAGAATTGTCGTTTTTTGCCTATTTTGGGGTTTCACAGAAAAAGAATATCAAACGGAGTCCAAACGGAATGAAACCTTCGAGAACGTGATTTTTGGAACGAACATGATCCAGAGGACTTGGACCCTATGTCAAGACATCAACCAGGAGGCCACAAGGTAGGGGGCGCGCCCTCCACCCTTGTGAGCCCCCTGTTGCTCCATCGACGTACTCCTTCCTCCTATATATACCTACGTACCCCCAAACTACCTCCCATCTTGGGGCCTTTTCCGGAGCTCCACCGGAGGGGGTATCAATCACGGGGGGCTTGCACATCAACACCATAGCCTCTCCGATGAAGTGTGAGTAGTTTACTTCAGACCTACGGGTCCATAGTTATTAGCTAGATGGATTCTTCTCTCCTTTTGGAGCTTAATACAAAGTCCCCCCCTCTCTTGTGGAGATCTATTTGATGTAATCTTCTTTTGCGGTGTGTTTGTTGAGACCGATGAATTGTGGGTTTATGATCAAGTTTATCTATGAACAATATTTGAATCTTCTCTGAATTCTTTTATGTATGATTGGTTATATTTGCAAGTCTCTTCGAATTATCAGTTTGGTTTGGCCTACTAGATTGATCTTTCTTGCAATGGGAGAAGTGATTAGCTTTGGGTTCAATCTTGCGGTGTCCTTTCCCGGTGACAGTAGGGGCAGCAAGGCACGTATTGTATTGTTGCCATCGAGGATAACTATTGGGGAACATAGTGATTTCAAAAATTTCCTATGCGCACGCAAGATCATGGTGATGCATAGCAATGAGAGGGGAGAGTGTTGTCCATGTACCCTCGTAGACCAAAAAGCGGAAGCGTCAGCACAACGCGGTTGATGTAGTCGTACATCTTTCACGATCTGACCGATCAAGTACCGAACACACGACTCCTCCGAGTTCTGCACACGTTCAGCCCGATGACATCCCTCTAACTCCGATCCAGGCGAGTGTTGAGGGAGAGTTTCGTCAGCATGACGGCGTGGTGACGATGTTGATGTTCTACCGACGCAGGGCTTCGCCTAAGCACCGCTACAGTATTATCGAGGTGGACTATGGTGGAGGGGCCACCGCACACGGCTAAGAGATCAATGATCTAATGTTGTGTCTCTAGGGTGCCCCCCTGCCCCTGTATATAAAGGAGCAAGGGGGGTGCAGCTGGCCAGGGCATAGGCGTGCCAGGAGGAATCCTACTCCCACCGGGAGTAGGACTCCCCCCCTTTCCTAGTTGGATTAGGACTTGGGAGGGGGAAGAAGGAAAGAGGGGTGCCGGCCCCCTTTGCCCTAAACCAATTCGGTATGGGCCTTGGGGGGCGCGCCCCACACTTCCTTAGCTTCCCTCCTTTTCCATTAAGGCCCATGTAGGCCCATTAAGCCCCCGGGAGGTTCCGGTAACCTCCTGGTACTCCGATAAAATCCCGATTTCACCCGGAACACTTCCGATATCCAAACATAGGTTTCCAATATATCAATCTTCATTTGTCGACCATTCCGAGACTCCTCGTCATGTATGTGATCACATCCGGGACTCCGAACAAACTTCGGTACATCAAAACATAAAACTCATAATATAACTGTCATCGTAGTGTTAAGCATGCGGACCCTACGGGTTCGAGAACTATGTAGACATGACCGAGACACGTCTCCAGTCAGTAACCAATAGCGGAACCTGGATGCTCATATTGGCTCCTACATATTCTACGAAGATCTTTATCGGTCAGACCGCATAACAACATACGTTGTTCCCTTTGTCATCGGTATGTTACTTGCCCGAGATTCGATCGTCGGTATCTCAATACCTAGTTCAATCTCGTTACCGGCAAGTCTCTTTACTCGTTCCGTAATACATCATCCCCCAACTAACTCATTAGTTGCAATGCTTGCAAGGCTTTAAGTGATGTGCATTACCTAGAGGGCCCAGAGATACCTCTCCGACAATCGGAGTGACAAATCCTAATCTCGAAATACGCCAACCCAACAAGTACCTTCGGAGACACCTGTAGAGCACCTTTATAATCACGTAGTTACATTGTGACGTTTGGTGGAACACAAAGTGTTCCTCCAGTAAACGGGAGTTGCATAATCTCATAGTCATAGGAACATGTATAAGTCATGAAGAAAGCAATAGCAACAAACTAAACGATCAAGTGCTAAGCTAACGGAATGGGTCAAGTCAATAACATCATTCTCCTAATGATGTGATCCCGTTAATCAAATGACAACTCATGTCTATGGTTAGGAAACATAACGATCTTTAATCAACGAGCTAGTCAAGTAGAGGCATACTAGTGACACTCTGTTTGTCTATGTATTCACACATGTATTATGTTTCCGGTTAATACAATTCTAGCATGAATAATAAACATTTATCATATTATAAGGAAATAAATAATAACTTTATTATTGCCTCTAGGGCATATTTCCTTCAATAACAAGATGGGATTTATATCATATTTCATGAGTTTATCCCTCCACATCATGTCATCTTACTTAAAGCGTTATTCTATTCTCTTGAAATTAATACTCTAGATGCATGCTGGATAGCAGTCGATGTGTGGAGTAATAGTAGTAGATGCAGGCAGGAGTCGGTCTACTTGTCTCGGACGTGATGCCTATATACATGATCATACCTAGATATTCTCATAACTATGCTCAATTCTGTCAATTGCTCAACAGTAATTTGTTCACCCACCATAATACTTATGCTCTCGAGAGAAGCCTCTAGTGAAACCTATGGCTCCCGGTCTATTTTCCATCATATTAATCTACCAATACTTAGTTATTTCCTTTGCTATTTATTTTACTTGCATATTTATTTCTCTTTATCATAAAAATACCAAAAATATTATTTTATCATATCTATTAGATCTCACTCTTGTAGGTGACCGTGAAAGGATTGACAACCCCTTTATCACGTTGGTTACGAGGTGTTTATTTGTTTGTGTAGGTGCGAGGGACTCGTGCGTGGCCTCCTACTGGATTGATACCTTGGTTCTGAAAAACTGAGGGAAATACTTACGCTGCTCTACTGCATCACCCTTTCCTCTTCAAGGGAAAACCAACGCAGTGCTCAAGAGGTAGTTGTGGCGCCCCGAGACTGTTGCGCCAGGTGTCTTCCAGTTATTCGCCGTCGTTGCCATGTCATTCGCTTGCGTGTTGCATGTTGCCATGTCATCATCCGCATTGCATCATCATGTTTTTGAAACTTGCATCCGTTCGGGTTTTCCAGTTTCGCCCGTTGTCCGTTCTGAGCCCAGACACACTTGCACGCGCCCGCGGCATGTTCAAAATATTATTTTATAGGTGGCCGGAAAATGTTCTCGGTTTGGGTTGAAAGTTGGCGTGCGGTCTAATTATAGTGTAGGTAGACCGCCTGTCAAGTTTCATCGCATTCGGAGTTCGTTTGATGGCCCAACCGTTAAACTATAGCGGCATTATAGCCGGTCTAACGTCGGACGTTTTCGGTCTCCGGAAACAGTCGTCGGGGCTCTCTCTCTTTTCTTCTCTCAGCTTGAGACCGTCTATACAGTCCACTACTCACCGCCAGGCCCTACCTAACCTCTCTCGTCAGCCCGCGACCCTCCTCGCGTGCGCGCCCGAAAGCTGTCCTGGACCCGACTCGAGCTGTCGCTACCGTTGTGTCCGGATCATCCCCGAACATCTACAAAACGTCACCGTTTTCTTTTTTTGGACTTCCTAGTGTATTTTTCTCGACCGCTCGATTTTAATTGGAGGGACGGATTAGCCCCTAAACTCTCCCTCTTTCCTTATATATAGTCCCTAGTCTAAATCTGGACAAAACCCTATTTTCTAGGGATCCTCCCTGTCCAATCCGCATCGCCAGCATCTCCCACCTCGGGATCCATCTCCACCCAATCCAACCACCGTCTCCATTTCCGTGCCCGCCCAATCACTGCAAAGCCGAAGCCCCCCCGCCCCACCACTGCAAGCCGAAGCCTCCACCTTCCCTGATCCACCCATTGATCCAGCCCCATCGGGCTCCTCGCGCCCGCACGCCGCAGAGCATCAGCAGCTGTCCCGAGCGCTTCTTCCTCACCACGTCCCCCTCGCGCCCGCCGACTCGCTGGAGTCGCCGTCGGCGACCACCTTCAGCCAGGTCGCGCTGCCGCTCGACCCCTCTCTCTCCATTCCCTTTCCCTTCCTCCCCTCACTAGCTCTCTCCCTCCCTCTACTTGTCACAGGGAACCACCGCCGCCATGGATGTCACCACCGACCGGAGCAGCTGGAGCTGAGCCGCCGTCGTCCTCCTCGACCCCACCGTCCAAATCCGCTCGCTGCCGCCCTGTTTTGGCGTTCCTCGACGTCCATGCACCTTCCAGCGCCGTCGCTGCCTCAATTCCATCGTGCCGTCCTCGGCTTCCACTTCAACGAGCAGCAGGAGTGCCGCTCATCGTCGTTGACCTGCAGCCGCGCGTGGACTCCCGCGTCTTGGGTTGCCTTCGGTTGCCAAGGTCCAGCCCGCTCCAGATCCGGCCGGCCTCCGCCAAGTCGCCGCTAACTTCAGCCCTCGTTATTTCCGGAGTTTGCACCGCCGCTGCTCTGCTTCTGCTTCCTGTCGAGAAGAGGGCGCGCCTCCTCTGCATCAACGGGGCCGCTCCAACGCCCATTGCCTCCTCGAGCATGGCCCATCCACTCCTCTGCTGGACCGCGCTAGCCAATCACGCCCCTCCTGGCACCTCCCCACAGTTCTGGGCAAGGCTCATGATGAGAGCAGATCCAGCCCGACATGTTTTTTTTCCTTAGAACGTTTCTCCTTTTTTAAGAGAACGTTGTTTTTCAGAAAACCCCCCAAGCAACATGCATTTAATAACTCACAAACCATGCATCATTTGTAAAAACTTTATATATGAAAAATGCTTAGAATTTTGTGTAGGTTAATAATATGCCATTTTCATGCAGGTTAAAGATGTCTAAAATGTCGTTTGATTTAATTTTGCTCAAAGGCCATGCTAACATGCTTTAATTCATAACTAAATAACCGTAGCTCCAAACCTAACAAACTTTATATGTAAATGGGGTAGAAAAATGCCTAGTTTAACATGGTGCACTCATCTTGCATGTTTAACAACTCTAAAATATGGTTTAGGGAAGAACAGTACCAAACCTAATAAATGCACATGAGGATTTTCCGGAATTGTTGTTTGTTGTTTCCGGCCTCATTCAAACTTGAGTATATAGCTAGTTTTCTTTGCTTCACCCTCTTTCCATGTTTAACAACATTTAATATTGTTGGGTACATCAACGAGAGAGATCTAAATAAGTCATGTGGTGTTTTCTTCAATATGCAATTCCGTTGCATAATGAGCTCCACTTAATTTGTAGGATTGTTTGTGCACTTTGCCATGCCATGCTTCATTAAACCGGACATGCATCATACTTGTTTGCGCATCGTGCCATGCTTATGTGATTATTGTTTACTATGTTGTTTTCTCCTTTCCGGTGTTGCTTCTTCGGGTTGGTTCCAATAACGTCGTGTTTGTGAGGAACCGTTCAACTACGCCCGTTTGTCTCCTTCGTGGACTCGTTCTTCTTCCTTGCGGGATCTCAGGCAAAATGACCATACCCTCGGAATCACTTCTATCTTTGCTTGCTAGATGCTCGCTCTATTGCTATGCCTATGCTACGATACCTACCACTTGCTTATCACGCCTCCCATATTGTTAAGCCAAGCCTCTAACCCACCTTGTCCTAGCAAACCGTTGTTTGGCTATGTTACGCTTTGCTCAACCCCTCTTATAGCGTTGTTAGTTGCAGGTGAAGATTGGAGTTTGTTCCTTGTTGGAACATGGATTTTACTGTTGGGATATCATAATATCCTTATTTAATTAATGCATCTATATACTTGGTAAAGGGTGGAAGGCTCGGCCTTATGCCTGGTGTTTTGTTCCACTCTTGTCGCCCTAGTTTCCGTCATATCGGTGTTATATTCCCGGATTCTGCGTTCCTTACATGGTTGGGTTATAATGGGAACCCCTTGACAGTTCGCTTTGAATAAAACTCCTCCAGCAAGGCCCAACCTTGGTTTTACCATTCGCCACCTAGCCTTTTCCCTTGGGAGTCACGCATCCCGAGGGTCATCTTTATTTTAAACCACCGGCCTGTGCTTGTCTAAGTGTTGGTCCAACCCAGAGCACCGTGCGGGGCCGTCCCTTGGAAACTTGGGTTATGTTGGCTCCCGTATGCTTGGCTTATCCGGTGTGCCCTGAGAACGAGATATGTGCAGCTCCTATCGGGATTTGTCGGCACAGTGGGTGTTCTTGCTGGACTTGTTTTACCATTGTCGAGGATGTCTTGTAACCGGGATGCCGAGTCTCGGAACGTCTCGGGAGGAGGTCTATTCCTTCGTTGACCGTGAGAGCTTGTGATGGGCTAAGTTGGGACACCCCTGCAGGGATTTGAACTTTCAAAAGCCGTGCCCGCAGTTATGGCAGATGGGAATTTGTTAATGTCCAGTTGTAGAAGACTTGAACTTAACTTAATTAAAATACATCAACCGCGTGTGTAACAGTGATGGTCTCTTCTCGGCGTAGTCCGGGAAGTGAACACGGTGTAGGAGTTATGCTTGACGTAGGTTGTTCTAGGATGACTTCTTGATCATAGTTTTATCGAACGTGCCTTGCCTTCTCTTCTCGCTCTCATTTGCGTATGTTAGCCACCATATATGCTAGTCGCTTGCTGCAGCTCCACCTCATACCTTTTACCTTACCTATAAGCCTAAATAGTCTTGATCGTGAGGGTGTGAGATTGCTGAGTCCCCGTGACTCACAGATACTTCCAAAACCAGCTTGCAGGTGCCGATGATACCGTGCAGGTGACGCAACCAAGCTCAAGGAGGAGCTCGATGAAGATCTTGTTCGTTGTGTTGTTTCATTTCAGTTGATCAGTAGTGGAGCCCAGTTGGGATCGATCGAGGATCTGTGTAGCATTTGGGGCAGTCTTCTTTTATTCTGGTTTCGTAGCCGGACCTTGTGTGTATCTGGTTGATGTAATGTTATATTCATGTAATTGTGTGAAGTGGCGATTGTAAGCCAATTATGTATCTTTTTACCTTATGTATTACATGGGTTGTGTGAAGATTACCTCACTTGCGACATTGCTCTCAATGCGGTTATGCCTCTAAGTCATGCTTCGACACGTGGGAGATATAGCCGCATCGAGGGCGTTACAAGTTGGTAATCAGAGCCTTCCCCGACCTTAGGAGCCCCCTGCTTGATTGAATCGTTGGCGTTGTTGAGTCTAGAAAAATGTTTTGAGTCATTTAGGAATTATATATATCGGAGAGTAGGACTTCTTTTTACTCCTCAGTCCCTTCGTCGCTCTGGTGAGGCATCCTGACGTAGAGTTTTGACTCTTCTCTTCTCAAATTTCACTAATTTTTTTTAGGATCACGCGGGTATCTTGGAATTGTTCCGATGGTTTTGTGACGAGAACATTGTTCTTGGTGCCTCCTGATATTTAGGGGTTGTGGCAGTGTCCCGGGGATTTGAGCTCCAAGCTGTTGTCGTCACAATTTTATCGTTGCAATTCTGGAATACCTGAGTTTCGCTGACATCGAAAATCTCTTTTATGCAGTTGTTGGTGAGATAACCTCGACGCCACCCAGTACTAGGGCGGGAGTTCGGGAGTATTGCCATAACTCGTATAACGGATGCTTTTCGAAGGTTGAGGTAAATGATTTCTGAAGGTTTCTTGGTTATGTGTTGAAGGATGGATACAGCTGGATGTAGGAATTGTTGGTTTGGGGGGGGTATTATGCTCCCCTTGTATCCCCAACACCTGATTGCATAACCAGAAAGGTTTGGGAGTTTCATAGGTGGGAATTCTTGTAGCTCTAGTTCTTCTTCCACGGATATTTGGTTTGAGATTGGGTTAAAGAGTCCTTGGCTATGCTGACTCGGGGACACTTCGTATGTCATGTGCACTGCCTTTTACATGATGGTGTTGTACGATCGAGCCCGTGTAGGCCCCACCACGAAAACTTCGGACGAAATCTCCATCATATGTTTGTTCCGGCTTATTCTGCAAGACAATCCTTTGTTTTGTTTTGAGTGGTGGTATTCGAGTTTCTTCGAAGTCAAATGTTGATTCCATACCTTCCCTAAGCGGTGTTCTCATACTCCGATGTGAATACTAATCCTTCTCATTTATTGAGATTGTCATGTCAATTCTTTTCACCGATGTGTTTCTCTTTAAGTGGATCCAATCATTTCAACATCCGCAAGACCAAGTATCAGTTCTTCTCAACAGTGTTTGTTTCATCCGTCTCCAAGTTGCCTTTGTTTTTCCCACCCACTCACCCTTTTTCTTCAAGGACTAACATTTCTTTATCAAGTATCCATTTTATTCATGTGAAGACTCTTCATTCTTGTCTTTGAATGTTCTTATCCAGTGATTCTCATGAAGATTCTAACGGAGCCTCAAGTTCATCTTTTTTCATTCTTTTCATTTCCGGTAGTTTCAAGTCAAGCTTTGTTGATCATATCATTTTCCTCGTTTCAAATACCTTCTCATGCCGGTGCACCTCTTAATCATCCACTTCTCACTATTCAATTGTTCCGGAGTGCTCAAGATATCTCGAAGATTCGTGTTTCCACTCTGCATTCGTTCAAACTCTTTCGAGGATGTTATATCATTCAAGCCTTTTAATTCAACAAGCGCAATCTCTCTTTTAAATCGTTCAACAGTGTTTCTTTTGAGTGGGCCCTAACCCACAGGTCTTTTCCCAGGATCTTACCTGACTCTTCTTATTTTCCCGGAGCTATCCTCAAATTTCTTTTCGAAGTTTGACGTAAGAATGATTTATCATCAGTCAAATGCATTTCTCCAAGATCGGTTAAATTATTTTCATCGCTGGCTCAATCTCTTCGCTTTTGATTCTTCCGGAGCGTCTAAATAATTCATGGTGGTGTTTCTCGTCGTCATTCTTAGATTGGAAGACCGAAGAAGATTTTTCTCTCAATCTTGCTCCATTCTCTTCAAGATTCATGATTCTAGCTTGTTGCCATCCTCTCATAATTATTTTCAATTGTGGGAATTCTTTTCACCCATCCGAAGCAATTCAAGAGTCTTTTCAGTTTGACTCCCCAAAGACCATCATTTCGGATTTATTCATTCTCAGCTTTCAGCCCTCACTCTCTAAATCTTACCGGTGCTTCGTTCAAGTGATCTCTAATCAGCTCGTGACCCCTTCGGTCTCATGTATCTAAATCCTAGCAAGCTTCTTTGTCCATTTGCTAATTCTTACCCGGTGATTCATCCCTTTTACTTCGTTCATTGCAATTCTTACGGTGGTTCTTCCAAGTTTCTTCTTCCTTCGTTTATCATAGCAATTCATTCGTTGTTCCAATTCTACAGGTGGATCGTTGAAGACCTTTCTCAAGTTTATGTTATATCTCTCTTAATCTTTTCTACGAGAATAAGTAATATGTCAAATCCGTTGATTGTCATCAATTTAATTGGTTAAGGATAAGCATAATGTAATTCTTATTATTGTTTCATCCAAGTGATTAATTCCTTATTGCGGAGGCTCATCAAGTTCTTGGTTTTCAATTGTTTCATCTTTTCTTTCTCGGAGTTCGAAGCTCTAATTATCACGGAGATCCATCTAAATCATTACAAGGTTTCACCTTGTGTTTTTTCAACTTCTCTTTCTTTCCGTTATACTTTTGTTTACTGGACTTCTTCATGGAGGCGCTACATGATGGTTCATCAAGGATTTAATTCCTTCTCGAAGTGTTCATCGAGATTCTTTTCAGAGGAGCTCAAGCATTCTTCATCTTGCAATCCGGAATCCAATTCTTTCTACCGTATCTTTGGAGGTGGTATTACGTCATTCTTGATAATTTGAGTTCATGTTTCATGTTTCACATGTTGTTAAGAATGAGGTATTTTAAATCCATCAACCTCTTCGTTGGAGTTATCTTGGGTTATATTTCACCTAAAGCTTTCCCTAAGGATTGTTGCTATTTATGGTGCTTATAAATGACCCAAGTTCTTATTTTATCCTCCCGGCGATATAGCTTCTCATCTCCTTGTTCATATCAATCCAATTCTTTTTCCCGTGAGTGGCAGGTCTTCACCTCAAGTCCTAGAGATGTTTTCCATAAGCCCTCAACAAGCCTGTTCTTTTCGTTGTTGGTTTTTCCCAACAACTCCGTTTTAACCTTCTTGGAAGGGTCCCTTCCAAGACCATTTGTGGAAGAAGTTGTCATTTTCTTCTCAATTCCTTCTATCTCAATTATCTATCTTCTATTCTTTCGTTCCGGAGGCATTGTGATGTTGTTCTTTTTCACCCATCATCTCATTTTTGTCAAAGATCATGTTCTTTTCGTGCTTATCATTTTAACCGGAGTGTCGTGCCCTCTTTCAAGTTCTTCCCATTCTCTCAAGTTTTGCCTCCCTTCTCAACCAGAGTGTTGTCTGAGATCTTTCTTACCCCTTGTTCCATTCTTTCAATAGTTCCGGAGGGAGTGTGTTGTTGATTCATCAAGTATCCTCTCATCTTGTCAAGTTCATGTTCAATTCCTTCCATTTACAGTCGGAGTGCTGCCCAAATAATATCATTCTTGTTCCTTCTCTATCTTGCTTTAACCAAAGTGTTGTACCCTTTTGCTCAAATTCTTTTCGCCTTGTCAAGTCTTGCATCTCTTCTCAACCGGAGTGCTGCTCGAATTTGTTCTTCCTTGTTCCTCTTTTTTAATGGAGTGTATTCAACTTCGTTCATCTCCGTTGTATTCTTTTCTTGAAATGGCTTAACCTTTGCAAGGTTCTTTGGTTTCACTCGTTTGTCAAAGGAGAAACTTAGCTTTACCTCTTCTCTTTCTCTTCCGTTTTCCCTCCGGTGCCATTCTAGATCTCGGGACGGGATCCTCTCATAGTGGTGGAGTGTTGTGACGCCCCGAGACCATTGCGCCAGGTGTCTTCCAGTTATTCGCCGTCTTTGCCATGTTATTCGCTTGCGTGTTGCATCTTGCCATGTCATCATCCGCATTGCATCATCATGTTTTCGAAACTTGCATCCGTCCGGGTTTTCCAGTTTTGCCCGTTGTCCGTCCTGAGCCCAGACACACTTGCACGCGCCCGCGGCATGTCCGAAATATTATTTTATAAGTGGCTGGAAAATGTTCTCGGTTTGGGTTGAAAGTTGGCGTGCGGTCTTATTATAGTGTAGATAGACCGCCTGTCAAGTTTCATCGCAATCAGAGTTCGTTTGATAGCCCAACCGTTAAACTATAGCGGCATTATAGCTGGTCTAACACCGTTACACTAGGAAATCCAACCATCATCTCCATTTCCGTGCCCGCCCAACCACTGCAAGCCGAAGCCTCCACCTTCCCTGATCCACCCATCGATCCAGCCCCATCGGGCTCCTTGCGCCCAGACGCCGCAGAGCATCAGCAGCAGTCCCGAGCACTTCTTCCTCACCACGTTCCCCTCGCGCCCGCCGACTCACCGGAGTCGCCGCCGACGACCACCTTCAGCCAGGTCGCTCTGTCGCTCGACCCCTCTCTCTCTCCATTCCCTTTCCCTTCCTCCCCTCACTAGCTCTCTCCCTCCCTCTGCTTGTCACAGGGAACCGCCGCCGCCATGGATCTCACCACCGACTGGAGCCGCTGGAGCTGAGCCGTCGTCCTCCTCCTCGACCCCCACCGTCCAGATCCGCTCGGTGAAGCCCCGTTTTGCCTTTCCTTGATGTCCCTGCACCTTCCAGTGCTGCCGCTTCCCCAATTCTATCGCGCCATCCTCGGCTTCCACTTCAACGAGCAGCAGGAGCGCCGCTCATCGTCGTTGACCTGCAGCCGCGCGTGGACTCCCGCGCCTTGGGCTGCCTTCGGTTACCAAGGTCCAGCCCGCTCCAGATCCCCGCCAAGTCGCCGCTGACTTCAGCCCTCGTCGTTTCCGTAGTTTGCGTCGCCGCTGCTCTGCTTCTGCTTCTGCTTCCTGTCGAGAAGAGGGCACGCCTCCTCTGCATCGAACGGGGCTGCTCCAACGCCCGTTGCCTCCTCCAGCAAGGCCCAGCCACTCCTCTGCTGCACCACGCCAGCCCATCGCGCCCCTCCTGGCGACTCCCCACAGTTCTGGGCAAGGCCCATGGTGCGAGCAGATCCAGCCCGGCATGTTTTTTTTTCCTTACAACGTTTTTCCTTTTTTTTTCAGAGAACGCTGTTTTGCAGAAAACCCCCCAAGCAACATGCATTTAATAACTCACAAACCGTGCATCATTTGTAAAAACTTTATATATGAAAAAATGCTTAGAATTTTGTGTAGGTTAATAATATTCCATTTTCATGCATGTTAAAAATGTCTAAAATGTTGTTTGATTTAATTTTTCTCAAAGGCCATGCTAAAATGCTTTAATTCATAACTAAATAACCGTAGCTCCAAACCTAACAAACTTTATATGTAAATGGGGTAGAAAAATGCCTAGTTTAACATGGTGCACTCATCTTGCATGTTTAACAACTCTAAAATATGGTTTAGGGCAGAACAGTACCAAACCTATTAAATGCACATGAGGATTTTCCAGAATTGTTGTTTGTTGTTTCCGGCCTCATTTAAAATTGACTTGATAGGTAGTTTTCTTTGCTTCACCCTCTTGACATGTTTAACAACATTTAATATTGTTGGGTACATAAACGAGAGAGATCTAAATAAGTCATGTGGTGTTTTCTTCAATATGCAACTCCGTTGCATAATGAGCTCCACTTAATTTGTAGGATTGTTTGTGCACTTTGCCATGCCATGCTTCATTAAACCGGACATGCATCATACTTGTTTGTGCATCGTGCCATGCTTATGTGATTATTGTTTACTATGTTGTTTGCTCCTTTCCGGTGTTGCTTCTTCGGGTTGGTTCCGATAACGTCATGTTTGTGAGGAACCGTTCGACTACGCCCGTTTGTCTCCTTCATGGACTTGTTCTTCTTCCTTGCAGGATCTCAGGCAAGATGACCATACCCTCGAAATCACTTCTATCTTTGCTTGCTAGATGCTCGCTCTATTGCTATGCCTATGCTACGATACCTACCACTTGCTTATCATGCCTCCCATATTGTTAAGCCAAGCCTCTAACCCACCTTGTCCTAGCAAACCGTTGTTTGGCTATGTTACCGCTTTGCTCAGCCCCTCTTATAGCATTGTTAGTTGCAGGTGAAGATTGGAGTTTGTTCCTTGTTGGAACATGGATTTTACTGTTGGGACATCACAATATCTCTTATTTAATTAATGCATCTATATACTTGGTAAAGGGTGGAAGGATCGGCATTATGCCTGGTGTTTCGTTCCACTCTTGCCGCCCTAGTTTCCGTCATATCGGTGTTATGTTCCCGGATTTTGCATTCCTTACACGGTTGGGTTATAATGGGAACCCCTTGACAGTTCGCTTTGAATAAAACTCCTCCAGCAAGGCCCAACCTTGGTTTTACCATTCGCCACCTAGCCTTTTCCCTTTGGAGTTGCGCATCCCGAGGGTCATCTTTATTTTAAACCCCCGGGCCAGTACTTGTCTAAGTGTTGTCCAACCCACAGCATCGTGCGGGGTCGTCCATTGGCAACTTGGGTTACGTTGGCTCCTGTACGCTTAGCTTATCCGGTGTGCCCTGAGAACAAGATATGTGCAGCTCCTATCGGGATTTGTCTGCACAGCGGGTGGTC